>NC_142512.1:32607575-32910606 GCF_057876585.1 Rhinolophus sinicus
TTGCGGTTTAAAAGGTTAATAATTGCAAAAACCGCAATTCCTTTTACGCCAACCTAATAAGATACCAGAGTTTCTGAGTTGTATCCCAGTCTGGCCCCATTGCCTTGGGACTAAAACGTTTGAGCATCAGGGTCTGGACTCAGCACCTTCCATTATCGTTCATCCAGATATTAGGACCAAAGGCATCCCTGTCCTCCCATGCACTAGAAGAGGAGGTTTTGGAAAATGTTACAGAGAAGTTTTGAGATGACTCTAAACAATGGTGGTTTTCAGCTGTTTCTTAGCTCCGGAGCCCTTTGTTAAAATTAAAGTTCACAAAAGTTTGGTGGAAATGTAATGCTTCACTTGCTTCATTCCAGTCTGGGTCCTTCAAGTAGCTTCTTGAGGCAATGCCTCAAAGCCATTTGAATATGTTGAAGGTAAATCATTCTTATTATGGACAATTTGGAAAGTGCGAAAAAGACATCACATCACACAGTAACTACCTTTAACATATGTGTGTGTATGTATGTGTATATATATATATACATACATACATACATATATGTATATATATGTCATTTGTGTGTTTGCTTTTAAAATTTTGAAAACACTGATTACATCATTTTATATCCCATCTTTTATTTAGACCTTTAATATGAATAATATATGCCCTTTTATTTGGACTTTTAATATGAATAATGCATTATATATATTCTTTAATATGAATAAGACACTTTATTCAATGCTATGTAACATGGGTCTCTCTTTCCTGATGGTTGTATGTATCGTTTCTTCCCCCCGAAATGTTGTTTACTATTATAAGTAATATTATGATACGAGTCTTTGTGTATGTCCCAAGGATAGTTTACAGAAGTGGAAAAAATAATCTGTGGTCTCACTAAAAGCATTTTGTGAGAAAGAGAGAAAACCAAGACCCATGTATATCCAATGGTGGGTTCCATGGAGAAACCTGAAGGTGGAAGCCACACCCCTCATTGGATATAGGCTTGGTTGTTAAATCCAATGGCATAAAAGAAATAGAAGAGAGAGAGAGCTGAGAGGAAGGAAATGCTCTTGCTTCTCTGCTTGCTTCTCAGCCTCTTCCTTGTTTTTCCATGGGGAGGGTAGTTAGTAATCTGACTGCTTAGAGCAGGGATTAACAAACATTTTTTTTTTTTTTTTTTGTAAATGCCAGAGAATAAATATTTTGGGCCTTGCAGGCCATATGGTCTTTGCAGCAGTTATTCATCTCTGTTACCATGGAGTGAAAGTAGATATAGACAATATGTAAGTGAATGGGCATGACTGTGTTCAAATAAAACTTTATTTATAAAAACAAAGCAATGGTGGGCTGGATTTGTTGTGCACCCTGAGTTTGCTGACTAATGATTTCAAGCCCAAGATATTGACTGGACGAGATTCACTAGTGGGTAGGGTCACTGTGCATTTAAGTACAGATTGCTTAATCCACTCACCACTTCTCCAGACCTTGAAACTAGAAAATAAGAAGGGTCAATTAATAGTATTGGACATCTTCCTTTTTCTTTCTCCACCGGAATAGTAGTTATTGCTTTGGGCAGGGCATAGTAAAAGTTAGATGCAGGCTTGCGTGTGACCTGCACAGGCCTTGAAACTAAGCTGTATGTTATAACCCAATATCATCAGCATGTTTCTTTAGGGAGTGTAGGGCATGATTTGTGAATTCTTAGGTCCTCTAGTTAGATAACATCAAAAATTCACCCCATGATTTTCATGGAAGCAATACCTTTTCTGCATGCACTGTTAACATGACATTTCAGCACAATGGACAGCATTTTCTTCACTGGCTGGAACTAAAAAACGTCACTCGAGTGTCTGTATGTGACTGTAGTTCAGAGGACAGCATTTAGAGACAGCAAGAGGCCAGATGGACTAATCTGATTGTGAGTGGAGCAGGGCTTCCCACCTGTCCCATGAGATCTTCTGTGAGGAGACACTAATGAAAAATAGATTAGATTTTTACCAAGTGGAGCTTTGGGTGTCAAATGCCTAAATTGTACCATTTCCCATCCTTGTTACAATTACTGTCATAAGAATTGATTCAAATCATGCTTCTTTTTTTATTTTTTTCGGTCCTCATTGCAATTTTATCAGAAAGAAATAAGATCCAGGAGTGCATTACCTGTGTGTCCCTGGGAACCACTGGTCCCCGTAGCCGTGAGGTTTATTTTCTTGCTTAGGCATTCTGTGGAGGTGCTTTATGAAAACTCATGTTCTTAGCTGGGACAAGCACCTCATGGGATGTGGAAGAGGGAGAACCTTTTCAAAGAAGCAGAAAGTAGAGTCAGCGGCAGAGAGGGGAGGTATAATGTACACACACAAAATCACAGAGATACTATGCTGGAGAAGCATTTTTAAAAGGAAGTGAAGATAACTACTAATAATAACCAAGAGAGCAAAAAGCAAAGTCGTGAAAAGAAGCTGTGGTTAACTTTTAATATCAAGGTATTTGAATAATGCTGCCTCTGAAGGAATACTTTCAAAAAAATAGCGACTATTGGAAGGGGACGTGGAGACTTTCTAGTCCATTGCCTGCGTTGTTCAGGGGAGGGGAGGGGGTCACGAAGCTCAGTAATGATCAAAATGTGGGCCAGATCCCAGGTCTCTGACTCTCAGATCATTGCTCGCCCAGTGTGAGCAGCACACGTTGTTGGACTCATTTATCATTCAGACATGAGCTTTGCATTGCTCGTCCTCTAGTGGGAAGGGGTCAGCATTTTTATCAGGTGTGTTTTGAAGAGTACTAATCTTAAGAGGTGATCCAGGGGGTGGGGAATGTCTCTCAGTGAAATACATTTGGGAGGTACTTGAGAGAAGCTGCTCACTTGCCCTCTCTTGGATGGTTTCCTTACATGCAGGCATGTCAGAGACCCTGGGAAGACTCACATGAAAGAGCCTGTTTAACTTTATTTAACCCAGAATGTCTGGAAAGTATTTTGCCCTGGAGTCCTTTTTTTGATGTGTGTGAACAAGACATCACAGAGCGTGATTTGGATGGGGTTGCTCACGTGCCCTCGCTCCATTAACAGGGGTGTGGCTGTGACAAGGGCGCTAGCTGTAGCCCTGATTAAAACCCGCTGCTCCAGGAAGAAGAATGAAGTAACCATACTGACTGAGATTCCATCACGTGACTAGCTATGCTCTTTATTTTATAACCATTGTTCCCGTTAGTATCCTCTAAAACTCCACACCATCTATATGATGCTCCTTGCTTTACAAGAAACCTGAGCTTCTGAGAGACGAACTGGTTTTTCCAAGGTATGTAATAAATTGGTTGTGCAAAACAGATAACCAACCCAGGTTATTTTTCTCCTAGCACCAAGCTCTTTGAACTAGACCATAGAAAGCAAGCAGGTAACCATTTTCTGGTAGAGTGAGAAACATCCTGGTTTGCCTGGGGTCCTGGAATGTGGGACTTCAGTGCTAAAACCAGGAGATTCTCAGGCAAACTGGGATGAGTTTGTTACCTTACAGCCCATAATACAAATGAGACATCCTGGCACTTGTATCTGTTGAGCCTGCATATTGCCTCAGGATCTTACTGGACGCTGTGCTCAGACAGCCACTGCCAGCGCATGGCGTGTGTGTGTGTGTGTGTGTGTGTGTGTGTGTGTGTGGTTATTTTCATCTCTATCTTATATTATGCTGGCTCATATGAAATCTTTTGCATACCAAATAGTCACAGTGCTGGGGAAGGCTCCTCAGAAACCCTGACTCTGTATTTGAGACTCTAAGCTGTATCCACTGTGCACTTCGCTGACATTGAGTGATTTTTCTTCCCTTCAGTCTAATATCTTTCATTTGTGACCCAAATCCATTCTTCCCAATTCCCCAACTTATTAAACCTGGACTAGTCTCCTTCCTGTATTTTGTTTTTGCCTCAGCTTTCAGTCTTCAGAATGTGCCTTAAACAAGTGATTTACTCACTTAATATTGAAGAAGGTGATTCTACCAATTTGAAAACAGAATCAATTTATTGAAGCATCTTTGTAGAGTAGAAATGGGTTTCTTCTCCCCTTTATCAACATAAAGTTTTAATTATGTCATAGATCAAAATAAATATTCAAATGTGTAGGACTTAAACGAAGCAATTTCTTTAAAGCTCACGTTCTATGTCACCTGAGAGAGCATTTTCTGATATCCTGAGCTCAAAATCAACTCTAATCCTCCACTCTTATCCAATTTGTGAGGAAGCTTCTAAAATAGAACACACATAAAGAAGATAACACAATAAATGTATAGGTTGACGCATTTCACAAAGTGAACACACTCTTGTAATCACTACCCAGATTAAGAAATTGAATCTTATCAGCACCTTGGAAGTCCTCCTTGTTCTGTGTCACGGCTACTGCCCTCCTTCCAAACTCAACCACTTTCCTAACTTTAATCACTGTGAGAATAGATTTACCTATTTTTGAGCTTTATATAAATGGAGTCTTTTTTGTCTAACTTCTTTCATTTATCGTTATGCTTGTCACAGGCGTTTAGATTGTTGCACACAGCAATAGCTCATTTTTTTTTCATTTCCTTATAATATCTATTATTGTGCCATAATACATGTATGTATTCTACTGTTGATCAGCATTTGTTAAAAGTCTAGTTTTTGGCTAGTATGAAGAGTATTGTAATGAAAATTCTTGTACATACCTTTTTGGTGAACACATGCATTGCTATTGGGTGTGTACCTAGGAGTGAAATTACTGAGTTATGACATACTGAGTTATGTATCTGTATGTTCAGCTGTAGTCGATAATATCCAACAGTTTTCCAAAGCAATTATATTAATTTACCCTCCTGGCAGCAGTTATATGAGAGTCCCAAGCACTCCATAGCCTGTCAACAGATAGGATGTATTTTAGCCAGGTAAGCAATTTCTCTTCGGTCTTAGGAAAATCTCTGTGGAAGGTGATCCCTTCATGGATGCTCCTTGCCTTTTCCAGAAAATTCTCTATTTGTTTAAGTCCTCCGTTTTTTCATTCTGCATCCTCTCTTCTGCTCTTTATTAGCAACATTCATTAGGGATGTGATGTGCTACCACTCCCGAGGAGTATGTGCATTTATGAAGGGGTCAAGAGGTAATAGTAACATAAGAAAAATCAGTCACTGAATTTTGTGTGTGTATGTGTATATGAATAAATTAAACAGTTTGGTTTTTTAGAGTATGAGTTTTAGGTTCATAGCAAAATTGAGGAAGGTACAGAAATATCCCACATATCACCCCTTCATACATGTAATAGCTTCCCCTATTATTAACATCTCCCCACCCCCAGACTAGTACATTTGTTATAGTTGATGAACCTACATAGAAACATTATTACTCAAAGTATAGTTTACCTTAAGGTTCACACTTGGTGTTGGACATTGTGTGGGTTTGGACAAATGTATAATGACATGTACCCGCCATTGTAATATCATACAGAATAGTTTCACTGCCCTAAAAATCCTGTGTTTCTTCTATTCATCCCTCCCTCTTTCCAATCCTTGGCAACTACTGATTCTTTTACTCTCTCCATAGTCTTGCCTTTTCCAGAATATCCTAGAGATACCGATATAGAATCACACAGTATGTAGCCTTTTAAGATTGGCTTCTTTCACTTAGTGATATGCATTTCATATTCCTCCATTTTTTTCATGGCTTGATAGCTCATTTCCTTTTAGTGCTGAATGATATTCCATTGTCTAGATGTACCACAGTATATTATCCATTCACCTACTGAAGGACATCTTGGTTGCTTCCAATTTTAGAAATTATGAGTAAAGTTTCTATAAACATCTGTGTACAGGCTTTTGTGTGGCATTAAGTTTTCAATTCTTTTAATACCAAGGAGCACGATTGCTAGATCGTATGGTAAGAGTGTCTGCCAGACTTTTGATTGTCCTATCCATGGCCTGCTCCACACACTTATATTATCTTTCTGGCCCATCTCCGTACCAGATATTTCCACTCAGATAGTCTTCAAATCCTTTAAACTCCACAAATCTAACATTAAAACAATCATCTTCTCAACTCCTACACTGTCAAACTAGCTCACCTTCTGATTTCTTTCATTTTTACTAACCACCATCATTCTCCCATGGCAATCAGGCTTAACAATGCCTAGCCATCTGACTACCTGCTCTGCTTTTCCTTCTATGGACAATCAGTAACCAAGTTCGGCCAGTTCTTTCATTCTCACACCTCTTTTGTTAAAGCCCCTCCTTTCCACAGACACTATCCTAGTTCAGTACATTTTTACTTCAGCTATTGTAATAGACCCTCCCTTGTCTCTAAGATTCCATTTTTTTTCACCAATCCAATCTATTTTGTAAGCTCCTAGTTGGTAAATATTCTAAATAAATACTTTGATTATACCATCCTCCTGCTGGGAAACCATCGGTTGTTTCCTAATCTCTGGTGATTAAAATCTAAACTCACTTGTTACCTTGTCATGCGAGACTCCGTATATTCTGGCCCCTATCTTCCTTTCTTGGACTGATTCCTGCTCTCTCCTGGTATACTTTGTGACTTCCTGCCTTTGTGTTTATTTTTTTTTAACTTTAATTTAAATATACTGTATTGTGAAAAAATGCTGACCATGATCTGAGCTTTTAGTTACTCGTAATCTTTTTGCTGCTGGAAGTTCTTGCCTCAGTGTTGATGGCTGCTGACTGAGCAGGATGGTGGTTGCTGAAGGCTGGGATGGCTGTGGCAATTTCTTAAAATAAGACAATTAAGTTTGCCACATTGATTGACTCTTCCTTTCATGAATAATTTCTCTGTAGCATGCGATGTTGTTCGATAGCATTTTACCCACAGGAGAATTGTGGGGACAAAGCCAGGGTGCAATTTCCAGGCTCTCAGCCTCATGTGGAAAGGTGCTGGCTCAGGTAGTACATGGTCATCAACTGTGATTGGATGGCCATCAGCTGTGGCTAGTTGGCCGTCAGCTGTAACCAGTGAGCCATTAGCCACTAATATAACTGCCGTGGCTACGCTAGCAGGAAATGGGGTCTAGCAAGAAGATGGTGGCTGAGCGAGCAGGAGCAGATTGCAGTTAGCACAACGGAGTGTGGCGGAGTGTGGATTGCGGATTCTGTGGCTCCTGCCTCCTGTGTCTCCAACCCAGCCGCTAGTGAGACTATAGTGATATGACTCCCCTACTTATGGCTCCGTGGGTGTTCCTTTTTGGCCTCACCATATCCTGCATTCTTATGTGGGGAGCAGGACCAGAGACCCCACGTGACTCCCCGCATGACAAATGGCGCAGCGAGCAGCCTACGGTGCCGGCCAAAGCTCTCCGAAAGGCGGTGGAGCAGTTTGTGCGTATGAACACTCAGTCTCAGGAAGACCAGGAGGAGCAGCTGCTGGAGAGCTGGAACCCCGTGTAGGGGTGGGATGACATGGACGATTCTCCGACCAGCATTGGCTGGAGAAAGCGAAGGTCGTTGCGGCCCTGCGGTCTGGGAAGTGCTTGTGAGGCTGCCCGGATGCAGGACTTGTAGTCCCAGGAGGATACACTTGCTGAGTCCTCCGTGGGAGATGAGGGTGAGGTCAAGGTCGTCCCTCACCCCAAGGACAGCCCTGGCGAATGTCTATGGACTATGGGGAATTGGCTTCCAACCCTAATTTAATGGACCGCTTGACTGTTTGCTTGGGAATATACCACCATGTAGTGGAACTGGCGGATGTTTGCTTTTGTGTCTTGACCGGCTGCCATCGAGAATATGTAAGTACCTTACTGTGAGTCGCTGTTGTTCCAGCATGGTACCCTGAGAGGCCCAGAGAGAGTGGCAGTGCCCTGAGCGCCCTGGCTGAGTCCAGGAGGTTTGGCTGTGACCAGAGAGAGTGGTGGTGCCCTGAGCGCCCTGGCTGAGTCCAGGAGGTTTGGCTGTGACCAGAGAGAGTGGTGGTGCCCTGAGAGCCTTGGCTGTGTCCAGGAGGTCTGATGGTACCCTAAGAAGCCCAGGAAGTCTGGCTGTGCCCAGAAGCACTGGTGGTGCCCTGAGAAACCCTGGCTGTGCCTAGAGAGCCTAGCTATGTCCAGGATATTGCATTCACCTCCAGGCTCCTCGCACAGGACCCCTCGCGGAACATACTTGTTGCGTAGATTGAGGCGAGACTCTGTATGGGTGGAGTGTGGGGACAGAGCCAGGAGTGCAGTTTCCAGGCTCTCAGCCTGATGCGGAAAGGTGCTGGCGCAGGTAGTACATGGCCATGAACTGTGATTGGATGGCCATCAGCTGTGGCTAGTTGGCCATCAGGTGTAACCAGTGAGCCATTGGCCACTAATAAAACTGCCATGGCTATGCTAGCAGAAAATGGGGTCTAGCAAGAAGATGGTGGCTGAGCGAGCAGGAGCAGATTGCAGTTAGCACAACGGAGTGTGGTGGAGTGTGGATTGCGGATTCTGTGGCTCCTGCCTCCTGTGTCTCCAACCCAGCCTCCAGTGAGACTATAGTGGTGTGACTCCCCTACTTATGGCTCTGTGGGTGTTCCTTTTTGGCCTCACCATGTCCTGCGTTCTTAGGTGGGGAGCGGGACCAGAGACCCCACATGACTCCCCCCCCGTGTGACAAGAACTTTCAGAATTATCGTCAATCCTCTCAAAACCTGCTTCTGCTTTATCAAGTAACTTTATGTAATATTCTAAAGCTTTTGTTGTCATTTCAACAATCTTCTTCAGTTTCCATTTCAAGAAACTTCCTTTACTCATCCATAAGAAGCAATGCCTCATCCATTAAAGTTGTATCACGAGATCGCAGCAGTTTAGCCACATGTTCAGGCCGCACTTCTAATTCTAGTCCTCATGCTGTTTTCACCACATCTGCAGTGACTTCCGCTGAAGTTTTGAACCTCGTCTTTAAAGTCATCTATGAGGGTTGCAATCAGCTTCTTCCAAGCTCCTATTAATATTGATATCTTGACCTCTTCCCATGAATCACCATATTCTTAATGACATCTGCAATGGTGAATCCTTTCCGGAAGGTTTTCAATTTACTTTGCTCAGATCCATCAGAGCCATCGCTGTCTATGGCAGCTTTATAAAATGTATTTCTTAAATAATGAGACTTGAAAGTTGAAATTACTCTTTGATCCATGGGCTGTATAAGGGATGTTGTGTTAGCAGGCATGAAAACAACGTTAACCTCATACATCTCCAGCTTTTGGGTGACCAGGGGCATTGTCAATGAGAAGTAATATTTTGAAAGGAATCCTTTTTTTCTGAACAGTTGGTCTCAACAATGGGCTTAAAAATAGTCAGTAAATCATGTTGTAAAGAAAAGTGCTGTCATCAGGCTTTAAGTTTCTATTTATAGAGCACAGGCAGAGGAGGTTTAGCATGATTCTTAAAGGCCCTAGGATTGTTTGTATGGTAAGTGAGCATTGGCTTCAACTTAAAGTCACCAGCTGCATTAGCCCCTAGCAAGAGAGTCAGCCTATCTTTGAAGCTTTGAAGCCAGGCATTGATGTCACCTCACTAGCTGTGAAAGTCCTACTGTGGTCCCTGAAAATAAGACCTAGCTGGACCATCAGCTCTAACGCGTCTTTTGGAGCAAAAATTAATATAAGACTATAGTAAGATAAGACCGGGTCTTATATAATATAAGGCCGGGTATAATATAAGACCAGGTCTCATATTAATTTTAGCTCCAAAAGATGCATTAGAGCTGATGGTCCAGTTAGGTCTTATATTTCAGGATAGATGGCATCTTCTTCCAGTATAAGGCTACTTTGTCTATGTTGAAAACCTGTTTAGTGTAGCAAACTTTATTAATTATCTTAGCCAGAACTTCTAGATAACTTGCAGTAGTTTCTACATGACCACTTTGTACTTCTAGGTTATGAAGATAGCTTCTTTCCTTAAACTTTGTGAACCAACCTCTGCTAAATTCAAACTTTTTCTGCAGTTTCCGCACCTGTGTCAGCCTTCATAAAATTGACGTGAGTTAGGGCGTTGCTCTGGATTAGGCTTTGGTTTAGGCAATGTTGTGGCTGGTCTGATCTTCTATCCAGACCACTAAAACTTTCTCCATTATCAGCAACAAGGCTGTTTTGCTTTCTTAGCATTCCTATGTTCACTGGAGTAGCACTTTTAATTTTCTTCAATAACTTTTTCTTTGCATTCATAACTTAGCTAACTGTTGGCAGAAGAGGCCTGGTTTTCAACCTATATCAGCTTTCAACAGGCCTTCCTCATTAAGCTTAATCATTCCTAGCTTTTGATTTAAAGTGAGAGACGTGTAACTCTTCTTTTCACTTGACCAATTAGAGACCATTGTAGGGTGATTTGTTGGCCTAATTTCAATATTGTTGTGTGTCTCAGGGAATAGGAAGGCCTTTTCTCAGCCAAAAATGTGTTCTACTTTACTTGCATACAGAGTTGTTGTTCTTATTGTTTCTAGTGGCTTTTCTTGATGTAAAAAACATCCAAACCCATGGAGAATTTTTATAAGGGTTTATCTGAGCCAGGCTGTAGACAAGCTGGGAAGCAAGACCTCAAATGCTCCCCTGACTTTGTGTTTTGCTCATGTTTTCCTTTATCTTAGTCTATTCCCCATATCCACATTTATCTCACTATGGAAATCTTATTCCTCAAAACCAGGTGAACAGATACTACTTTCGTAATTATGTACCAAACATTCCATGTGTAAATTGTCTCACTCTCCAACTAAACTACAATTTCTCTATTTAGAGAGCTCCCAAATTTGACTAATTATAAGAATTCTCAGAACTTTGTCAAGATATACAGATTCTTAGGTATGTGGCAAGCCGACTGAATCTGAATCTTTATGGAATGACAGGTAAGTGTGTGAAACATTCTCATATTTTATAAAACACACTGGTGTTTCTTTTCACTTATTGCCGAATGGTACCCTAATCATTTTTTGTGTATAATATGATATTTTCGACCAGATTACCAGATTATTTAGGGCTTGGGAATGATCTTTATCTTTGTGTACCTTGTGTTTTTCTGCACGATTATTTGTACGTACTAGGTGATTACCGCATATAGATTGAATTAGTGAATAATACAGTTCCCCAGGGAATTACAATTATTATTTAAAAAAAAAATAATTATCAGTGCATTC
Source organism: Rhinolophus sinicus (assembly GCF_057876585.1). NCBI lineage: Eukaryota > Metazoa > Chordata > Mammalia > Chiroptera > Rhinolophidae > Rhinolophus > Rhinolophus sinicus. The sequence goes on from NC_142512.1 coordinate 32,618,667, forward strand.
TAGCCAAACCCTATCTGTTCTTGGCCTTGCCCTGTTTTTCTAAAATGTCTTTTATCACACGCTGATCTCTCCTTTTGGCTGACAGGACCTATATTTCCAGCATTGGTCTCAGGTCCCAACATCTAGGAAACTGAGTAAGCAATTAATTCTCTATCAGTATCTCTTACTTCTGGGGAAACCTGTGCCTGAATCAGTTGAGGTACACTATTTTTGATGGGGAAAGGAGAATATTCACAATAACAGAACTACAGAAAATCATGACTATGAAATGATCTTCCCCATGTGTGAAGACAGAAAGATATCAAGTCGCCCTAGGTGATTTGTTCTTGCAATTGCTCATGGTGATTTATTCAACTTCAAGTCTCTTCTAAATTTTTCCCAAGAAAGACTAGGCTCCTGCAGGTAATTTGGCCTTATCTTTCAGTACGATTACTTCGGAGGACATTTTGGGGCAGTTTTCTGCTTTGATGATATTATGGTGCATTCACCATTTAACAATGGTGAGATGATTGTCATTTATGAGACCCATCCTAACTGCACAATGGTTTCTGATTAGGATAAGACTGAAATTGTTGCTGATTAGGGTAACGCACTCTGGTTGGCGGTTAGTGCCCCCATTTCGCCTTAGAAAAAAGGTAAAAATCAATAATGCATGAGTCAAGAAGGCTGTGAGATAGCATTTCTGTTAAGTCCAGGAGGAACTACAGAATCACACTTTCTCAGTCCCTAGGTTTATCGTTTTATTCCTATCAGAGAGTTTATATGGAGGACCTGTGTTGTACTTTTCACTACGCCAGCTGTTGTTGGTAAGACAAGAGAAATATAAGTCATTATTTCTACCCTCAAGTAGTTTATAATCTCATTGGCTGAGACAGGATGTTTAAACATACACAATTAAAAGGCAATGCAAGGCAGTATGTGGGCAGGTTGCAAAGTATGTTATATAAATATAGAATGAGGTCTGATTTAAAAGAGAAAGAAATGTGCCATCTTTAAGGAGGATTGGACTAAGACTCGTCCTTATTTGATGTGACAGTAAAATGAAATAAGTGAATAAGGAACAAGACCACTGATAGAGCTGTTTATATCTTTCGCCTTTTAGGCAGGGAGTTGAGTGCACAGTAGGAAATCTAAGAATTTTTTTATTTATTGTTTTTTTAAATTAAAATTTATTAGGGTGACAATGGTTAGTAAAATAACATAGGTTTCAAGTGTACAGTTCTGTAATACATCATCTATTTATCACGTGTGTTCATCACCCAGAGTCAGTTCTCCTTCCATCACTATATATTTGATCCTGTTTACCCTCATCTACCACCCCCATCCCCCCTTTACTCTCTGGTAACCACTGAACTATTGTCTATGTCTATGAGTTTTTGTTTCTTTGCTTGTCAATAAGTCACACAGAAAAAGTCAAGAACCATATTTTACTGATATGTGGGATATAAAACTGAAAGCAACAAAGGAACAAGACAAACAAAACTAAGAATTTTTAAATAGACATCTTGAGTAATTCTTAATGTATGTTATATTCGTTACCCCTGAAGGTGCCAGAACATAAACAACCTCTTTCAAATGGTAGTATCTCCTTTTGCATTTATAAAGTGACTTTATTTACAAGGGAGCTATTAATTATCTTCATCAGTGGTAGCCTTTGAGTCATTCTTTTGCATTCTTTGCATTCTGGTATTTTCCTGATGTCTCTCTTTGTGAGTGCACTTCTCACTCTGCAGTGATCTATGGTGCTCAAGGAAGAATTTTGAAATTGACAGGCTGAAAGATACCAGCACCCCGGAGAGTTTATTAAATCCACAGCCAATGAACTTGGTTCAGCCAATGCCTTTAAAAAAAAAATGAGTGTCTGAAAAGCTGCAGGGCACTGTATCGTTTTAGCACTGAAAAATGAAACAGAGATTTTGAACAATGTGAAATGGACATTCTGTTCTGTAGTTGAAAGTGTGAGAGAGGAAGAGATTACGCCAGTGGAAGAACGAAGAAGAAAATACGAATGGGGATACATTTATGTAAGTGGGTTTTCTAGGGAATCTTGGAGTCTGTGAACTAAAGGGACAGGGCAAGGGAGCAGGGTTCTCCTGGATGGAAACCAGAAGTTCTACAAAGGGATATTTTTGCCCCCTCTTTTGTTTCCTGTTTTAAGGGGGGAAAATGGAGCTTTAAATAAAACAGAAAATCCCCTGGATTATTTAGACACTCACTTGTCTGCGGATGGGTTGGACTAGATGGTTCCTGGTGACCCTGGTTCACCACCTGATTTTGAATCTGTTTCCTGAGAAAACAGTTTGTGTTTTATGTAAACACAGTTAAAGTATAGACTCTTTATGCAGTTTATTTTATGTAGAATATAAATATAGCTGGACAGGTTACAATATTGGCCAAGTAGCTCAAACAACAATGTGGTAAATGGTGCTAAATGTATATTCTCCAGTATGTTACCTGAATTATGTTCCCCAATTCCTGCTTTTACCTGTCCATTCAGTCTCACGCACTGGGCACCAATAAGTGACAGAAAACCCGGGATACAAAGGCAGACCTCTAATCTCAAATTGCTTTGAGTCCAATGTAGTAACAGAAAATTACCAAACGTCACTTATGATGGCAGACTTGGAGGTCAGAAAATTATTCCAGAACAGAGCTGAGTTTTGAGGCCTTGTAGAAGTTAGCCAAGTAAAATGTGGAATGGCCAACAGACTATGTATCGTAAGACTTTAATTAGAAAGTTAAGTTCATATGACATTGGTGTAATTTTTCTTTGTCAGTTGCACCTAACTGTAATGTGCTATCCAAGTGTTACTAGCATGTATAATAATCAGGATGGTAATAATAATTAATAAACTCAAAGGAAAATGCCCAAAGGAAAAATGTTTTATTTAGCTATTTACAGTTTGGTTATGTCACATATCCTTAAAACAGTTTTTCCTGTAATAAGCTAAACTCTGACCAAAATGCTACTATTAATATGTTAATTGGTTCTGACCACTTGCAGGAGACTCAAAGACTGAATACCATCTCTACAGATACATATGTTCTTGGATGTTTAGTCGCTTCATCTCGTCGCCTTGTGGGGTGGGGAGTAGGGGTGTTTGAATGATTAAGTTTTGATGATTATCTGAAACAACCATATGAAGTAAAGTTGTATATTCTGTGGACTTTTAACACATGTTCCGGTGGCTTCAAATACGTACTACTTCCTGAATGTCTGACTGTGGGCACAACTCTTAATCCTCCTCATCTTATTTATAAGTCACCTTTCATATAAAATGCCATTTCATCTAGTACATCGGGGGAAATGACACCCTTTGTTTCACAGGGCTGCAATGAGGATCAAACAAAACCATGTGTCTGAAGGTCCTCCAGAAGCTACAAACCCTTACAGCCTTCTGCTTTTGGGTCAGGAATATTAAAAGCCCTCTCCAGAAAATTCTGACTTTTCAAACTTTTCCACAGTGCTCTCAATGTTCAGTTTTCCATCATCTTCTTTTTAAGGTGCTTTTCATATAAAATTACTGTTCAGGCCCAGCGGTCTGTGTTCTCTTTGGAGAATCCTCTTATATAAATTGCTGCTCGGAGACATCTCTGGCTCTCACATCATTAATTGCAGGCCTAATTGGTTTGCTCCCTTGCCTAGGTTAATTATCATTTAAGACTCACTGTGATTTGTAAGAGAGTGTGGAGGCTGAATTACTAGAGGGAAAGTGTTGGTAAGTGTGAAACCTGCATGAGCTTAGAGTTATTTAAACTCAGATCTGACATTTAGCTCAGGAAAATATAAGGTGGTGATTCCAGTTCAGTGTCCTTTATGGAAACCATGAAGGGATCTTAAGGACAATCTACTCCAGCCATATCTTTTCTTCCTGTGGTGCAAATGATGTTCAAATGAATGAAAGACTTTGGCCAAGGTTGTACCTCAAGGGCTAGAACTCAGGTCTCTCATCTTCCAGCTTGTTCCATGACATTCTTCTCCTTGCTTTTTGATATTGTAAATTTCAGTGTCCAGGTACTTTCTGGTTTTCTTCCTAGTCCAGTGCCAAATTTGTTGATGCTCTTTTCACAGCACTGCTTTAGTTCACATTGCTCCAGTTAGGGCTTCATCCTCATAGGCAGGAAAACAGATTTTAATTTACTCTTTCAGTATCACAATCTTGAAGACATTGTTTAGATGAAAACATTTAGCTCTTTATGGGGGCAAGTAGATGGCTCTATTGACACAAATTTACGTAGCTTATAAATTAAGTACATATATGTGGCAGTAGGATGTAGAAAACCTGGGTTCTATTCCTCCTCTCTCTACCATTTGGCTGTGAGATTAACAGCATTTCACTTAATGTTTCAGAATCTAAATTTACTTTTCTGCAAAAGGGGAACAAAATGATCTACATAAGATTGCTATATGGTTTAAAATAATTTGGGAATGTGAAAATTTGTTGCCTGTACTATATTATGCAAATACATTAATATTATTAACCACATGCTCCAGAGCCCTCCAGCTTTGCTGCCTTCTGTAGGGGGTTGAATCAAGTCACATACAATTCCAGAATTTTCTACTGTGTTTCTCTGAAAAGAAGCCCCAGTTAAGATGGTCAGCCAGACGGATGCATTTAGTGTGTTATGATGATGTTCCAGAAGATGACATGACTGTAGTTGAATAAATGTAGATTGTTGTACATGAAAAAATAAGACATCCCCTGAAAATATGCCCTAATGTGTCTTTTGGAGCAAAAATTATTATAAGACCCGGTCTTATTTTCAGGGAGACACAGTATAAGACCCGGTCTTATTTTCGGGGAGACACGATAATAGCTCCAAGCATCACCTGTCCTTCTTAAAGCTTCTTAATTCTCAGCATAGATCACATTCCTGGTTGAAATTGTAGTCACATATGAATTCTAGTTTTTAAAAGCTTTAACTCTGGAAATGAGCGATGGCAGGGGAAAGTCATTTATATTAATATTTTTAAAATCACAAATTAGGAGAGGGCACAAGGAAATGGAGGCACATTAAACAATAGAAGGCTTAATATTCAGAGTGTTAAAATAAACTCTGGTTTATTTTGCATATTCATTCTGAGGCAGGATCTTTGTGATTTCCCCCCCATGCTGCATGTCCATACTAATGTTAGCAGATGTCCCACCTTCCAAAACAGGGATGCAAGCTTGGCAGCTCTTCTCAGTTCACAAATTTAATTATGGCTGCAAATGTGATAATGGAGCAACCTTTCCAGATTTTAATTGGATCTGCGTTTGGCACAAGCAACCTTCGTTTTCCACCATATGGGGAACGGCAGTGTGAGGTGCCGTCTTATGCCCTTGCTGTAATCTAGTCAACTCCTGATTATCTGCAGAGGAACCAGTAGTGGATCAATCATGGTTCTTATAACCCAAGCTAGCTCTCCCACGTCCCTAATATATAGCTGGGCTGCCTCCCCACATTGTCACTTGGTTTAGCCTTGGGAACCGTAAACTTATTTTAATATTTACTTGGCAGAACACCAACTATTAATCTGATGTCAACTTATCACTTGTTGTCATCAGAGAATCCATCCCAAATATAATATTCACACGATCTTAGAGGTGTATCTCGTTTTATGGTTTGCAGAATAGAACAACTCATATGATCCAGACACCCGTCCTGTGGCTAGAAAGGTAAGCGTCACAGGAAAAGAAACTGAGTTTCAGAAAGGTTGAGTGACTTATCTAGGGTCATCTTATAAGTAAGGAGTGTGACTTCAGCCTTATGTCTTTTAAGTCACAGTTCTTCCTTCTGTATGCCTTCCCTAAAAGAACAAGGGGGTTATTTAGATGAGCTACTGTTTTGAATCATGTATACTATGGTTTCCCTTTATTAGTACAAGTAATAGAGAGTTTGAGCTTGAGTGAAGATGGGAAAAAATGAGGTGTATGGTTACTAAAGTAGGGAGATCGCAATATCATATCCACTAACTCCTAAACATTTCTCTCTGTCCCCCTTCTTAGAACTATTATCCTCTCATGGTTTTCAGCCATGTCTGTGGTGGTTCATGGAGTGAAATACAGGTGGACGTGAGGAATAAATGGAAAAGAAATAAGTTCTTGTAATACGACTTGTGCCGGAGGGCATTAAAATCGTTGTCATGGATGCGTAAAATTTCAATCCAATAACATAAACATTGAGTATCTATTAAGTACTTGCTAGAAACTTGGTTAGGCTTTGGAGATTAAAAAAAAAAAATGTCCAAAATACATTGTCTTTAAGGCACTTACTGGTTAGAGGAAAAGAAAGACATAAACAACTATGACATCTCGTAAAAATAAAATTAAAGGTAAGTTCGAAGTGCTGTAGGAAACTAGAGGAGAGAAAAACTAATTTGTGGTGGTGAATTTCAACCTTTCCTGGCTTATTTTGGGCACAAATGGGAGAGCCAAGGCCTTTAATAATCATGAACTTAAACTCTTTTAAGTCAAATGAAGATACAATTCCAAATTAAAGCTGAATGTATAGAAATACTTAACCTTGCAAGACTGTAGCTAAACCTTTTATAATCAACTGTTTGGGGCCACATTTGGAAGAAGTCATTTTGCTCCCATTATGTACAGTCAGGAGAAAAGCATGCTGCTGAATAAAGCAGAGAAATGGCTCTCAGCAGCAAAGTAGCACAGATCATTGGGGGATGCAAATCCAAATAACTGAAGACCTTCTACTTCTATTTAAAAATCTGCTTTGGTCACAGCAGCCGTCCTGGATGATTCCAAGTCACGTTAAACTAGCATCGTTCCAGGAAGAGCTCTGAACAGTATGGTCTGGGCTGCGATGGGGTAGAGGGTGGTGGAAGGGATGAAGCCACTTTAGGAAACACCACATGCTGTCTAGGCGTAGGGCAAGGAAGTGGCCTCTTCAGTTTGTGGAAAACTCATTTTCAGGCTGCAGAATCTCCCAGCAGCAGGAGGATTTCTGGAATCTGCCTTTTCCTTCTTGTGCCAAAATAGGAGTATTTACCCAGATGCAAAAGATGAAAAATAACGACATTAAAAAAGATTGGAGCGCTCAAAAAATATGGATTTAATTAAGCATTCCTACCGTTCGGGCCTGAAGGGATTTAGATTTGGAGAGGCACATGTAAGATGTTAACATCTATCTTTTTACTACCTCAGGCACCATGGTCCTAATATGGCTCACGCCTTAGCTTTTCTCTTCTCCAAGTCGATAGGTAACATATAAATGATCCTATATATTTTTTTTTCAGTTAAATATTACCTGTTTAAGCACATACTTCCTATGGTATAGAAAAGAAGTGCTGTGTGTGTAAAGCGGTGTGGGTGTGTGTTTGCATGTATGTGTTGCAGAACATGGCAGACGTATTGGACATTGTGGTAATTTAGAGTAATATGAAGGTCTACACTTCCATTTTTCTGTTGTTTCTTTCCCCATAAATAGCTATTACGGTGGTAGAGCCTACAATACGAAGTAATTTGGCAGTGGGATATTCTGAAAAAGAAATGGTCCTGGGACAGAGAGAAGTGAATCTGAGTCCTACTCTCTCTGCTGACTAGTGAAAATGGCCGTCTGCAGAGACTGTTGTCTCCATGTAAAGGCAGACCATTAATTCCCATTTTACAGTCCCTTTTGAAGCTTCCCATCGTTGCCCCTCGGAATCTTCAGGGTTGGGGCATATGCACACATGTGCTCGGGAACAAGTTCTGCTCTGCATTCTTGTTTAGACTCCTGACTGTGGTGCTGTAGCTGTTCCCCACAACACAACATGACTCTGCGGGGTTAGCTGTCACCCATGGTGGCAGAGAATTCACAATACACTGGGTTTGTAGCAGCAGAACAGGGATATGGGGCTGGGCTTGGTGTGATGAAAATGGTACTCTAATTCTTTCTTGCTTCATAACATGTTCTGAAGAAACAGTTCCCAGAAACTCACCCATCCTTCATTAGACCATATCTTATGGCTTCTGGATGTATTTTCTATCTTTATAGTATTTTGAAACCAGTCTCTCTGGCCAGCAGGGTGATGGATGCCAAGCAATTCCCTCCCAAATCTAATTCTCCCCTGTGTCTTTGACTCAAATCTCCCTGCACTAAATACTTCCCCCAACTTTAACTCTATACCATAAAATTGTATGAATAGATACCCAATGGTGTCACCATCCTGCAGTTCTACAAACTCAGCTTTGAATCTTACTTTTGAATCTCTGCAACCTAAGCAAACAGCAAAGAAAGCAGTTAAGCTTTGTTGGTAAGTGGAAGGTTTCACGAGTTAGTATGCTACAGTAATAATTCAGAAAGTATTGACTCTGAGACTTATAAGATGCATTGCAGTGATGAATGAATGTAGTGTAGTTGGTCAGTGCAAACTGAACTTCGATAAATATATACTGGATTCATCTGACTTATAAGAATAGAATAATAGAATTACAATTTCATAAATCATAATATCTGAAGTTATTAGTGTCTTTTAAAACCCTTCTAAAACCATCTCAATCTTGAAAACTATTTTTAAAATATATGTTTAAAATATGCCTATCACATACCACATCTTCATTGTGCTTCCTAAGGAACAATAACAATAATAATAATGAACATATGCAGACATAACATTTATTAGGAATTGACTGAGATCAGGCATAATTCTAAGCATTTTACATAGGTTAACACATTTACAGAATTCTTTATAACTCCATGAGGTGGATACTGTTATTTATCATTAAAATTTTACAGATGAGGATATTGAGGGTCAGAAAGGGTAAGTAGTTTGCCAAAGTCACACAGGCAATAAGGAATGAAGCTGGCATGTTTTTTTTTTTTTTTTTTTTAACCTAGGCAGTTTATTAAGTTTCTTCTTCTCTTTCCTATACTCCTTTATCCCTTTGTACTCTTTTCTAACAGTTACTGCATTGCACTGTAGGTATTTGTTCTTTCCCCCACTAGATGATACTCCCGTATGGTAAGGTCTGTGGCTTCACATGCTCAGTGTCACACCTGACACACAGTCAGGACTATTGTGTCTGCTGAATGTAGGACGGATTCATCAGTGAATCTCAGGACTGTTTATCATATTCCCCCTTCGTGTATGGCAAAGGTGACTTTGTTAGACAGCGAGAAATAATGAAGAAAATAACCCATAAACTGTATTCTTGTGTTGTTTGCAACCAATTTGAGGAGAAAAACCCTCCCCGTATGAAGTTACATGACAACAATACAAGATAGCAAGCTGGTATAGTGTATGAGAAAGTCCCAAAGGAGTGACAAGTAAGGGCTACGATTCAGAGGTGGGGTTGGGGGCAACCCTAGGATCTGCGGAGTTGCTAAAAAATGTAGAGTAAGTTAGTGTTCGATCAAGGACTAAAGGTGGAGTCTTTCATCTACCTGGTTACCAGATTACTTCTTCCACTGTAGATGGAACACTTTGACCAACGTGGGTCTTAGACCCCAGTGGATCAGGGCCAAAAACCTACAAGAGAATAAGAGGACAGAAGAGAACTAAAGTTACTGATTTTCTAAACGTTCGAATGATCCAAATAAATTCACTTGCTTTATAAAACTCCCAGGTATGTAGCCTATTAGTTCACTCAAATATTCACTCACTCCCTCCCTCACCACATTTGTAATTAGTGTTTACTACATGCTAAGCTCTGTATTAGTCAATGGAAGTTTCTGGGTTTGAAAGAGGAAAGGAGAAAGTCCTAAGTGTTAGAATAACTTCCTTGGCTAGATAACCGTTTATCGATAGCAACTAGTCATTTGGGACGTGTTTAAGGAACCATCACTGATTTTGGACTTGAATGCTTTAAGTTAGGTGGAATCAGGTACCTAACTAGCATATGTTTAAGTAGTACCCACTGTATTTAAGCATTTGGGGAATAAAGTGACAAAAATTCCTGCACTTACATAGGTTACAGTGTATTTAATTGGGTTTTACAGTGGGTCTGTAAGTCAGAAGCTTTGTGAATCCCTAGTGGGGAGGGTCTCTTCATGAAATGTAAGATGATGAATTTCGTCAGTCATTAATTAACACTTGACTGAGTGTCTGTGAACTACTGCTCACAGCTTCCACATTCTGCTCTGCTTCCTGGGTCCCGACAACCTGCTTTTCTGCGGCTCTTTTTGTCATTAGGTATGGCAATATGATTGAGTTTTGTGTAATAGAATGTGCGCAGAATGAGGCGCACCTGTGTGCAAAATTCTCTCAGGCACTGTCCGTATTCTTTTTTGCTGGTACAAAGGAAAATGCTCTGTGAACCGAAAGCAGGGTGAAGCCATGAGATGCAAGAAACTGGGATGAAAAAAATCATCTGATGACCCATGCTGGAATGTGACATGAGTGAGAAATTGTGATAAGCCACTGTGATTTGGGGGCTGTTGCTTGCAGCATTTAGGCTACCCTAATTATTCAGCATTGGTGCTTGACTTACACAGTACCAAATCCTAAAGAGCCAGGGCACTAGGTCCAGGCATGAGGAGCAGCAATAATAAAACTTGTAAGCCATAAATGTGTTTAACTGTAAAAAGCACTTTCATGTACATGACTTTATTTTGGCATTGGACTTTATAATAGCCCCAAGGAGACAAGGGTGGGTAGCATTATATCCATTTTGTCAATAGGGAAACTAGGCTATTTGTGTCGCTTATACTGCTTGGAAAGATAGGGATATTAAAATAAACATTTAGGGTAAAGCTGCTCCTTAGGACTATCTGTGGACTAGGATTTTTTTTTTTCTAACACAGGCTTTAAACTTGTTCAAAAGTCTATTTCACTGACCCCCCTTCCCTGCTTTAATTAGATACGTGAGTCTGGGATAAAAGGAGACTACAAGAGAGGTGAGATCATCCTCCTATGGGCATGGTCCTTCCTTGGATATGACCACAAAGACTTCCCTGGGAACGCTATGAACTCTGGGAGCACAATGCACATGGTGGCCTCCACAACATGGCAGAACAGGGCCTTTCCCACCTGGATTACTATCATTATGTGAGGGTGTCCAGATTCTTCAGGTATAACTTCTGAGGGTGTACTTTCTTCCTTAATCAGTGCAGGCAAGTCTACCCACGTAGGGCGTCAAATCTTTGTACAGCTTTCGGTATACCTTTTTCTTATTTCAAGGCTTTGTTGATATGGGTTTGTCTTTTGTTCTTCCTACAAAAGGAGATTTTCTCATGCAACATTTGTATATAGCCTTACAGGGACTCCTTATTGGCACCCACTTTAACTCCCTCCACGCAGTGAATTTTTCTCATTCATTTTAACATCATTAATTTGTACAATTCATATGCCCAGCATGTTTCTAGATAGGAGGCATTTAAAAATAAATAGTGCATGATTCCTACCCTTAAGTGGACAATCTTTACAAGAATATTGTAAAAAAAATATTTAAAACCAATCAGTATTAATATTCATTTGGGTTGACATTATATGTTGAATACCTTCAACAGACACCTCATTGTACTACATTGTTCATGTAGGGATTAGAGTAAGTAAAGACTTGAGACTTATCAGCCAAGGAGCTCTGAGGATGAAAGAACAGATTCTCCTCAGGCTTGTGTCGGACTGCAAGACTAGATCAGCCTACTCTTATGGGTCAGGTACTGTATTAATTAAGACTCTTTTGGTAGCAAGTGATAGAAAATGAAATTCAAATTGGTTTGAGACTAAGGAAATTTATGGGCTCCTGTGCCTGAAAAATCCAAGCCATAAATCTGGGAGTAGAAACAAATTTTCTAGTTTCAGAGATGGGACTTAGATTTTTTCCCCCCTTCTACACAAGTGGGCCATGGTACACAGGAATAGGATCACTCAATATAGATAAAACATAAGCAAGCTTTAAGGCAATCACTTACCTGAGACACAGTTGGGGACAAAATAAAGCATTCCAGCAAGAGGTCAGATAAAGGTCAATAGATTCTGTAGGGACAGAGTCCCAGAGAGAAGTTTCCAGGCTCTCAGCCTTACCTGGAAAGGTGCTGGCTTGGCTATTAGATGGCCATCCTCTGTGGCTGGTTGACCATCAGCTGTTACCGATTAGCCATTAGCCATGAATATAGCTGTTGTGGCTATGATGGCAAGGGTTGGTTTGTTCGTTGGCAGAGAAGCAGACAGCAAATTGTGGATTGTGTGGATCCGGTTTCCTGTATCTCCAACCCAGCCGCCAGCGAGACTATAATGGTATGAACCCCATATCCATGGCTCCGTTGGTGTTCCTTTTTGACCTCACCACACTCTGTATCCACCCGCCAAGAGAGGGAGCAGGACCAGAGACCCTACATGACAATTCTCACCAATATGGCTAAGTAGGTGGTAAAGGTGTCCTCACAGCCTATCGTCCTGAATCCCCAAAAAGTTGGATCTTTTTTTTTTTTTCCTAACAGGATGAGAAAACACTTGTCTAGTCAGTGACTCCCAGCAGATGTTCATAGCAGGACAGGCTGGTGTATGTCCTCTTACCTTGGGCTTTCCAGAAGAGATGGACCCTCTTTTCTGTAGAATCACCTATGTATGAGTTAGGTACCTCAAACATATCAAGTTTTGCCAAGGCATTTAGGACATGGAGCTGAATGAAAACCAAACCAAACCAAACCAAAAATATTACAAATCTTTTAAATATATAATTAAAACCACTTATACGCTGTCATTTCAAACATAGCAGTTATATCTAAATTCGGATTACTATTGTCAAGTTGCATTAGCCAGCGTCATATCAGTGGCCAACATCTTCTAACAATATTATAGAGTTATCTAGGATAGCAAATAATTTGAAGGGCCCCAGGGACTTGTATCAAGGTAATATTCAGGCTTGGGTAGACCCACGTTCTCAAGCATTATGTCATTCTCCTCATTTCTTGGCTATGCTTTCCTCTCTGTTGATTCCTTCTTGGGCAATTTCTTTGTCTAAGATGCGAAGACTGCTGCTGGTAGCTCCAGTGGTATGCTCCATACCCTCATTAACCAATAGAAAGAGAGGATCTTTCTTCCCAACAATTCAAACAAAAGTCCTGGAATTGAGTTATTGAATCAACATAGGTGATGGGCCTATCCTGAATTAATCATTTCCAGTGAGTTTCTAAGATTGGGTGATTCAGTTGCCAGCGTGAGTCACATGCCACCCAAGCCATGTGGACTGAGATAACCAAGAACTGTTGAATCAACGGCTGTGATATTACATAGTAGGCTTCCCAAGGCCAGGATCTTGGGAGGGTCACTTTAACTAGACCAATTCCTTTAGAAATATTTACTGGTAACAGTCTCCTTCCTAATACCTAGTTCTTCTTGATTCAAAATTTTTTTGATTACAAGAAACAGCAAGTTACTAAGGCCACATACAAAAAACAAAACCCACAGATAATCATTGGAAGGATTCTTGGGTATCTCACAGGACCAATGCAAGAGTGGGTATCCTTGGGTATCTCACAGAACCATGCCTGGGGAGGAGCAAGGGAAAAACCGTCCCTACTATCTCAGAAGCAGTTCACGGTCTTTTCTCTAGAGCGATGGTATCAATGTTACTCCACTCCAAAGACTTTCAATTTTGGTCTGTCCATTAAAAATTTTCCAAATTCTCAGAGCATTTGATTAGTAGGCATCTTGAATTAAATGTAAACTTCGGAATCTTTCAGCTATTGCTGGAAGGATGAACCATGTAATATAACATGAAAAAAATGCTATCACCTCTTTGTAAAGACGGGGAAATAATGTTCACAGAAATGACATTTTCCAGTATTGTAAGAGCTACTAATCACAGAGCCAGTATTTTAATCCAGTTATGATTAAATCTTTAAAAAAATATATTCTGTGTTTAGAACAATGCCTGCTAAACTCACTGTAATAAGATTCTAAATGTGATGACTGTTTTTACATTTGTGCGTCTTCTTTGTTTTCTGCTAATTCTTTAATCACATTGTGTTTAAAAACTTCCAGTCTGTCCCAACAGGGGCAATGTCCTCAGGGAACGCCTATAGATGGCATCAGGGTTAAAAGTGAAATGTGTTCACCAAAGAGGCAAAACTCTCTTGGACACATGTTCTTCTTTCAGTGATTCTTCCTGAGAGCTGTAGGATTTTGAGTTTATTTAAGACATGATTCTCTTATCACACCACCCAACCCCCCATGGACATCCATGATTTGAAAATTCCGGACTCTAACAGTTTCTGCTCACAGTATATGGAAGGAAGAGTCAGAAGAACATTTCACAGTAAGCATCAAATGTGGCAAAACTAGATAGAAAAATACCTGGTGATGGCACAATTCTGTTAGGAGTGACAGGGCTGCTTCTTTCACCCATTTTTTGACTCAAGTCAGGTAATTTTCTAAAATACTTTTGAAAGTTTTACATCCATACAGAGGTTGCCAAAAAAGTGTACACACATTTTAAGAAAGAAAAAAACTTAAAATTGTAAGACTCAATATATACCGATAACAAAAGATGAATACAAGTTACGTTTGACTTCTGCAATTACAAGAGGTGCTCCAAGTGGTTATCATCAATGTCCAGACACTCTGATTACAGCGAACTACTGCTTGAGCAACGTTGACCAAAGTGTCCACTTGTGTACATTTTCTTGGCACACCCAATATATAGCAACACAATTGAGCCAGCAAAAACTATGCATTTTACAAGCATTACTATATATGCGAAACAAATTAAATTCTGTACAATAGGGTTTTATGTGTTTCTATATATTTTATAATATAATTTGAAGGTTCACTTCTAACCCTCCTCACTAAGGAAATGTTAAAGTGCTTATGGTGTCCCTATTTGGCTCTTCTTTCACTATTCCTTTTCGCGGATGGGTTTCTCCTGCTCTCAGGCAGCCCTTGCCCGCCCAGTCTATGCTGGGATAGTCACTTCTTACTGTATGAGAGTGTCAAAATACATAAGATCCTTAGTCTCTCATCTGACAGTTAAGGTTTCACTGTTGATGCATGGCGTCCTCATATTTGTCTGCATGTTCTGGGAACTTCCTGTTGCCCTTTGCTTTCCCTTGTGCCATGTTCCAGTTTTCTGCTTGGTCTTGTTGACCTGTAGGACCGAATAAAACTATTTCCAAATGTGGGATAGCTTGAGAAAAGCTTCCCTTCTGCAGACATTGTTTGACTCTGACATAACATCATATAATATTTTCTTTATCCTTTAATGCCTTGGTCCCCTTCTTTTTCCCCATCTCTTCCCTCCCCTTTCCCTGGCTATATGGCTAAGTGGCCTGTTGTTGTTCTAAGTGTTGTAGGCAAACGTCAGCGTAGGCTACAACAGTGCACGCTGAGCTGGTCTGCAGACAGCGCTATGGGAGACAAGAAACTTACCAGAAGATGTTGAGGATGCTACATATGTATCTCTGATGTTTGACCCTCTCCAAGGCAATCTGATTCAAAGGAAAGTAGGGTTATGTTCATGAAATAACTTTCCCCATACAGGAAGGAAAATTATCAGGCCCACTATAACCAATTAGCACTTACAACCTACAAAGCATTTCTACATGTGTTACCTCCTTTCATTCTCCTGATGCTGAGGTAAATGTTATTATGGTCTCCCTTTTCTGATGAGGCTCAGATTCAAATATTCACAGCAAGAGTTGTGTCTGAATCAAGATCTCCTAGCTCTGAATCCCATCCCTTTCCTGATGCCTCATCGCAGCGCCAGAAAAGGGTGTAGTTTTTTGTGCCTTGTTCACACAGAAACACACCCTGCATAGCCTTCTGCGTGAGTACGGTGGGGTCCAGGTCTGTTAAATGATTCCCTGAAAGAGGTACCAGACAGGCAAGAAGGGGATCTGCTTATAGGGCCAATACACGGAAATTGGCTGTAGATGAAGGATCAAGAATAAGCTATGATAGAGCAAACGATCAGGAATGGGATAAGGAAGGGCTATTTTTTTCTGTAATCCAGGAACCCGCCCAACTTGTATCTTCTCTACCAAACAGAGGAAATCAAACTGTATTCTTTTGCATGAGAATATTCTGTCTGTTTGAAAATTTTAAAATCTATATTTTAAAAAGTATTTAAATATTGCATCTGTAGAAAAAAACCTTGAAGTTCTTTAGAATACAGCAGCTCGCAGAGGCAAAACAAAACAATGGAGGGTTGTTCTTACGAAGAGAAACTACTTCAGCAGTCAGAGGCATTCTCTAGGATGTTGAAAAGAAGCCCGATATGCATAAGGGGCCATATTTAAAGTGATTGGGGAGGAGATTTGCTAAGGCCTTTTCTCCCTTTAAGATTTTTGAATCTATGAGTTCATTTTAAGAGAAGCCTAAAATATGCAAAGCAGCTAAGCCTCCTCTTCTCCATGTAACAGTGTTGCTGACACACAGCTGGAGACTGATTTATCATCACATTGAAGGAAAGCCTTTAACAAAAGACAACCCATATGGACACGAGGCAGTTCCTTTCCCTGTATAAAAGACAGTGATAAATGATGCGCCAATTTCAAAGACATAATTTCTCCAATAAAAACTCTAAAATGTGTGTTAAAACATCTGAGAGTTGATAGTGATTCCCCCATTTCAAATTTACAAAGTGATTCATGGGAGAGGATGGAGAAAAGTTAGTTGAAGTGTGTTAGTCTCATTTCAATGACAGTCTTACATTTATAAAACACATTGTGATTTTCCTTTAGAAGACTAAGGTAGGTTGGATTTATGTCTAGTCTACCATCCCCTCCATTTCTGTCTTTATTGTTGACAATTAAGTTAGAATGCTTTAGAGCAGACCAGATCAAAAGAAGACCCTTACTCCATAACATCCTTTAATTTTATAGAGAAAATCAAGAAGGTCAAGTCAAGAGAAAGGCAAGGAATTTTCCAAAGTTTAATATGGCATCTGTCAATGAGGCATGTTGCCCCCATTTCACGCATATTTTCTTTCTCCTTGGACATTTCAGTTTGAAATCTGATTCCTTATGGTCCCAAGTAGTGAGTCTGGCATCAGTTCCCTAGACCAGGGACTGGTAAACTGAGATCAGCCAGCAAGCCAGCTTCAGCCACTGCCAGCTTTTATAAACAAAATTCTAGTGGAACGCAGCCATGCTCATTTTCTTATGTGTTTTCTGGCTGCAATGGCAGAATTGAGTAGTTGTGACAGTTCGAGCCCAAGAACCCTAAAACATTTACTACCTGGCCCTGTGCATAAGTAGTTTGCTGACCCCTGGTCAAGCCTCATTCAGGCTAATGTTAGAGGGCTACAAAGAGATTTTTTTTTTTTTTTTCTCTTCCTGATTCTTTATAAAAAGCTTTATTTTTTTTCAATTAACTATCTTTTTTAAAATTAAATGTTACTTGATCAGTTCATCAAATCTCGCTGTAACCCAGATTCCATTTTCTACATTCAAAAGACAATTAAACTTAGCAGATGTTTCTCAGTCTGTGGTTTCTGAAGTTTTTTTATTTTTTTTTTATTTTAAAATACTTTCAACAGAAAAGTAGAAAGCCACTTATTGGCTACTTGGTTAGCTTCAGGAATCTCCACAGTCCCTGCCAACACCAGCAGAAATCTCTTAAGTGTTTTTTTCAGTGGTTTAAACCACTGAGCCTTTAATATTCATCCCCATCCCCCCAACCCCACTCTCACCACGTTTCTCATGGTCATAATGCACGGTCCTGACAGAAATGTGCTGAGAACACAAAGGGCCCTTTTAGGTAAAGCAGCTCTCATTTTCGCAGTTTTCCTTGTTGCAGGAATTGAGATTCCAGCAAGGAAATAACACTCTCTTTAGGGGGTTTGAGTTGAGATCCTGAAACTATAAAGCTTCCTCTGAACAGTCTGCTCATAAATCCTTTTAAGCATGCAGCCCGTAGCACAAGTCCCTACTAAATTAAATATCACGCAGAGCTAGGAGAGGACTGGTAGGTACATTTGATTATTTTATAAGGTTGGGAGAGAGAAAGTGGCACAGGAGTTTGAAACTGTAATTGTTGCGTCTCCCTTGTAGCTTTTCTAGTCTCTCGAAGAGTTGTAGAAAGGTCCAACCTCATGCTCTTTTGTCCACGCATGTTCATTCTTGTCCTCAGTTTTGGTACCAAACACCAACTGTCCTTACCCAGAGAGGATGGGGAATTATCCTAAGTGTAGGTTTCCTTTGTGTTGTTGAGATTCTTCCTTTAAACAAGAAATGTCCATCTTTGGGGCACTCGGCCACATCATCTGAGGGAGTAAAATAGTTCAGCAATGACTCAGCTACTTGTCAACGTCTATCCCATCTATCTCAAGTCTCAATAGTTCTGCAAGTCAGAAGTTAAATTCTCTAAATAGCTCTTCCCCCTTAATATTGAAGAGGAAAATGAAAATCATCATTTTATCAAGAGAGAACTGGAAGCAGGAGGATATTCCACCACATGAGGCACTTAAGTTATTTTGATAATGTGCAATAACTGAGTTTTAATCCTCGGTCTGGCTTTATCTGGTTATATGACTTGAGGGAGTCATTTCATATCACTGGGTTTGTTAAATGAAAAAAAGGAGAGAGATTGGACGTGATTTTTAAAGTCCTTCGGCATACATATTCAGATTGTACTCAAGTTCTGAACTGTGAGGGGGGTCAAGTTTTTAGAGAAAGGCAGTCTTGGAAAATTTACTGCCCGATATCACCATCCCACTGGGTTTAAATAAACCTATTTAGAACATGCGGCCCGAAGTACCAATCCTCGGATACCCCTGATAAGATAAATGGTCCTTGTGTTTGGAAGGTTGTGCTTCTTTACCAAAGGTACGTCTTTGGTAGGTACCCAGGTAGAATGGTGAGAAAAAGAGGAGGTAGCTGCCTTTCCCACCAGATCAGCTGAGAACAAGCCTGCCCCTTAGAGGAGATGTGTCACAAACAGGTGGCTTTACATGCCAAAGGGAACCACACTATTTTATATATCGTCTCATTTAGAGCCAAAGGAAGAGAAGGTAATCTATGCAACCTCCTTCCTAGGCCTGCATTTTTTAAAATAATTTGATAGGTAACAAGGCTCTGATTTTCTTAAGTCTACAATTGAAACTTTGATAAGCACACATTTTTATAGAGATGAAGGGACATGGTTCGTTAGGGACCTCTGTGTTAAGAGACACGTAATCCTCCCTTAGTTTTTATAGGAACAAAATCTTGACGGTGACACCATAATATTTGACCTTAATAACTGCACCTGGACTCATTCACCAAGAATACCAGAGGAATTTTGCCGACAAATTTAACTCTGCACATTAACAATAAATGAGTCTGAAATCACATTCATCTGTACTTTTTAGGAGGTTCCACATGGCTCAGTTAGCCTTGAGGAATTAGCTCTTTCTCTGAAACAGGGATCACATAACTCATTATTAGCACATTTTATGGAAGCAGTACCAATCCAAATTGTTAGTAATTGAAGATGCATATTTCCAAAGTGCAGGATTTAATTCAGTGGAATGGATGAGATTAAGAGTAAATTTGCACAAAAAAAAAGGAGTAAATTTGCTCCCATCTCTTGTCATGAAATACAGTACATGGAGATGTTATTACACATGAGAGGAAGACTTGGCAATACAGCATGCCTGGGGATTGAAATCAATGGATGTCTTTTTACCCTGACATTTCATTCAGAGGTCCTGTGTAGAAGCCCACTGCTGTCTGCCCATGGAAACATGATTCTTCTGCATTCTTTCTTTTTAAGTCTCTAAGCACTTAGAATGCATCATCCCTGAGAGCATTCCGAAAAGAAATGTCTGTTGAGAATCAGGAAGAAAAAGAAAAAAGAAAAAAAAGACATTGTCCAAGCCCTAGAAAAAAATATGCAACACCTTCCTTTTTACACCTTCAACCCCAATATGTGAATAAGAGATTTAAGGCCATGTCTCACCTCCGAAAAAGTTGTCCATCCTCATTGGGCTGCCATAGGTCAAAAGTCTTAACATTTTCACCTGGAAAACTAACTGCAGTGGCACTGTCACTGATTTCTTTGCCACTGTTTTTGCCCCTAACTTGCCAGCTTTCCACATTAACAGAGAGATCTTGCCACAGTAGAAATTAGATCCAATCACTCTCATGCTTAAAAAAAAATCGTTTTATATATCCCATAATCATCATGATAAAATCCACATTGTCAGGGTAATACTCAGGCCCCTCCCTCATGATATGGGCTCTATTTGCACCCCTCGAGGAATGCTCTGCTCAGTCAAATCAATCTATGCGCAGTTTTCCAAATGGTTCCATGTTCTCATGTCTCTGACCCTTTGTGTGTGCCATGCACGTCTCATTTGAGCTGAAACGGGAAGGATGAAACACGATAGCTAAAATTTATTGGGCACTTAATTATGAGCCGGATATCATTCTGAGGGTTTTACATTCATGCACTTAGTACTCTCAGCAACAGCATGAAGTGGGTGCTCCGATGATCCTCACTTGATGAAGGAGGAACACGAAGCACAGAGCAGTTAAATACTTTACACAGGGAGTAAGAGTCAGATCTGGGATTCCAAGGCGCACGCTCATAATCACAGTGCTATACTGCCTCTAGGTCTCAGGAAGCACTTGACCTTCAGCATTCAGTTGGGAGAGTATTTTGTTGGGAAGCTCCCATGATGCCCTTGGTCTGAAGAAGGTGCTGTGCACCTGTTTTGTGTGTCCTGTTCCCCTATTACAGCATATCACACAGCATTGCTCATGCTAAGTTCCAGGAGAGGCTGGGATCTCGCCTCTCTCTCCTGCCTCTTTGTGCCTGGTGCTTTGTAAATATTTGTGCAATGTAGAAAAACTCATTGTCTCCTACAATAAGTGACTTCCTTTGGTTTAAAATTTTTCTATACTTCTAGTGAGTTACTTAGCCCCGTATTGACAGCAGGCATGCAGTAACTGTTGAGGGATGAAATGTGAGTTTATGGGCTCTTTCTTGGTGCCCATAGGAAGTAGGAGCAGATCAGCTTCCATAAAAATGGCCGTTCTTCTTCTTTTTCTTTTTCTTTCTTTTTCTTTTTTTTTTTTTGCCACTCTCCAAGTTACAAGTAGCACTACCCCACACAACTATGACCTGTAAAGAAAACTTTTCCTGTGTAGAAACAAGAAACTTCTCTTGTGTAGCCTTTGACTTACAAGATATAGCACACTTCTTAATGTTAGCACAATAATGAAGAAAAATTACAACAGATGTTTTTTTCCAGATTGCTATTTGGTATAGCAATAAAAGAGAATGGAACACCTACTATATATCAGGTCTTAGTGTAAATGTTTTAAACGCTTTTATTTAATCATCATAACAGTCTTTTGGGATAAGCATTATTATCCCCATTTTACAGATGAGAAAACTGAAGTCGAGCGTGATGAAGTATCTTACCAAAAGAGTAACCTGCAGAGTGATAACTCAAACCCAGGTCTGCCTACCTCCAAAATCTCGCTCTGATTTAAAGCCTGTCTAATGGCATGCTGTCTGAAGTCAGAGGGTAAAGGGGTGGGATAGGGTGTGTGCCTATGTAACTGACCACTCTTTGGGATTACAAATTCAAGTAAATTTACCAATGAACCAAATCTATCCACTGCATTATGCAACAGCAGGCGTTGTACATTGAGTTTGCAGTATAGTAGAAAGAAGGCATTAGTTCCTTAGAGATAAAGAGAGCAACTCTGGTGCTAGGCTGCTGGTTTGAATTCCTGCTTGCTTGCTGTGTCTTTGGGCAAGTGGCTGAATCCCTTGGTACCCAGTTCTTCACCTGAAAACAGATGATATTAACAAATGAAACCGTTTATAATAGTAAAACCTACCTTTTGGGGTTGTTCAACTCTGAATCCTGATCTCTGATTTAAGTTACAGTGTCCCTGCCTGTGTTCTAGTGCCGAATAAGCTGGGATCTCCATACCTACTTAGTTTAGTGCTTCTCCGTCTGCTTATTGTGACTCCCAATATGCCACACTCCTCATTCCAGGCTCTGCCGCAGGATGGAGGCATGTGGTCATGAATCCAAAACATCCTTTTGCTAATTCACTTCTTTCCCCAAGAAGTGATGAAAGTTTGCTTCAGCTCTAACCATCATGTAGTTTATACATACACCCTGCTATATAAATTGTAGTCAATTACTTAAGGTTAGCAATTGAAAATCCCAGTAGTAGTAAAGAAGCTAGCCATGTTTAAGTCATTTGTAGTAATCTTTACTAACCGATAATTAGACACTAATTAGCTCATTAGCTTAGTGTTGTTTTTACTCTTAGTAAGACATTTAATGAGTTAATTACAAGAAAAAGAATTGAATAGTAATTAAATGCCAATTAAAGGGATTTATATGTAAGCGAAGTACATGGGTTAAATAATAATGTTTAAAACTAAAACAATGTGCTAAATGATTTAAGGTAATGTGATAAGAATTGTTCTATCCCTAATATATTGATTTCCATGGTGCATTAATCTTGCTTGGTGTGCCACATAACAAATCTCAGGTTATCAGAGTTTTTCAGCCTCTGCTCTGTTGACATCTTGAGCCTGAAAATTCTTTGTTGTGGGGGCTGTCCTGTGCATTGTGGGATGTTTAGTAGCATACTAATTCTCTAACCACTAGATGCCAGTAGTTCTCTCCCATTTGTCACAACAAAAATGTCTCCAGTCATTGCCAGTCTTTGTCCTCTGGGGGGCAGGGGGAGGGACAAAGCTGCCCCAGTTGAGAATCACTGGGTTATATTAAATACCTTTTACTTGTTGTTTGTTTGTTTGTTGTTTTTTGCTTTTCCTCAGTTATTTTCTTTCACTCATTACCTGAATCTGATTTTTGAAAAAGTTCATTGTAACATCTGTGGACGAAATATATTGCTAAAAATGAACTATTACAATGGTAAGAGCACTGAATTTGGTACCTGAAGACTTTGACTCATTGTATGTAAGTCTCCCATGGACACAGGGCATGACCTTAAGTGCACAATGTTGCATCTTTGAATATCAGTTTCCTCACCTATATAACAAGGAGAAGAAAATCATTTTTAGTTTTCAAGTCGGGTTCTAGGACTGTGAAGGCAAAAAATGCTTTGCAATATGATTTTTAACCTTTGATGACACAGATCATCTAGAACCTTCCCATTATATACATTTTTTTCTATCATTCACATATATTTACTGAGTGATTTCTATGTGCCAGGTATTTTTTAAGGCACTGGGGATACAGCAATGAACAAAACAAACTTATATTAGAGTGAGAGGCAGTATGGAGACAAACAAATGAGCAGAGAGTGGGGATGGAGCATTCAGTTTTAAGTAGGGTGGTCTAGGAGGTCGGTCCCACTTTGAAGGAACAAAGACTTTGATTTGAGGGAGGGGGAAAGTAAGCCATGGGGATATCTGAGAGAAGAGTGTCCAAGACAGAGGGAACAGCCAATGTAAAACTTTTCTTATTCAAAATTTGAAAAATTTATGAGCTTAAATAGACATCGTTATTGATCTTGTTGCTTATCAAATTAAAATTGGGCATTTTGTCACAAACATCTCATGATTTTTCCTTTTGAAAGATGGTAATATATGTTTATAGAATATTTAAAAATATGCATAATCATACCTTTTATTATAATATTGGTATAATTTGAAGATATGGGGAATATCTTTGTATATTCCAACTATGGATAGTAAAAGAAAAGTTTTATTGAGAGTAAATTAAAAATGGTCAAACACTGTTGTGTTACTGTCTTCTAGTAATACTAATTAGTTACTTTTGTCAATTTGAGTCTATTGACAAGAACTCAGCACCACATTAGGAAGTCACACTATGACCTGTACAATTTGAAATCCTCAGAATACCTATAAAATTACCACTCATTTTAATTAGACTAATAAAGTAGATAATATTGGCTTTAGAATCTTAACCACCCAATACAAATCCGTCATCATTGTATTTAAGAAAATGTGCTCTCATTGTTGGATTTTCATATTTTTATTCAGGCCGCAAAGTTCAAGGGCAGAGCATCAATCTTCATTTCATACTTGGAAACATAGAACTTGATTTTTTTTAAGTAATATTTTTACCAATTAATTATGGTTAATTCTGTGATAGACTGGCAAATGCACAACCATTATGTGTGTCTTACTGAAGATGTTTTCTGTGTCAGTCCATCGTCTTTATGTCAATGTCTCTTGGATGATTTAGGATGTCTTATTCTCTAGCAATTCTTCAGGAGAGGAACTATAGACCCCAATTCTAGCAGGCTCCTAATGTTTTATCTGTGGGTTTTATACTTAAAAGTCAATTTGTTTGCGTGTAAAATTCTTGACTTGCATTTTCTTTCCTTTTATAACTTAAAGTATCATTTCATTGTTATCTGGAGTAATGCATTAGTGTAAAAATATTATTACACATTAATTTTACTTAACTTACAAGTGAATTGGTTGGTTTGCATGAATGTCCAAAGGATTTTTTTCTTTATCTTAACAGTCCAATAGCTTGACTAGAATATGTCTCACTTTTGGTACTTCTGGATTGATTTCTTTTCAGGTAGGTTGTGTACCCTTCCAGAACATAACAATGTCAACTCTTTTATTTATACTTTTAGAAAAGTTTTATTCAGTTAAACGTGGTAATATTTTTTCTCTTCTGCTGTTCTGGTTTAGTCCTTCAGGGATTCTATTAGAAGCTTTGTGTCCAATTGTATTTTTTCAAAGATGGTCACATCTTCATATTTATTCCATCCCACATGCTCTTTTCACATTAAGGCTGACACACTTCTTACCAATAGGTGGAGTCTGTTTCTTCTCCTTGAATATGGGTCATACGTTGTCTATAAAAAGAGGATGTTAATACATTCAGAAAAATGCCATGTGACATGCCACCTCTGCCCTCCTCACAGTCAACCTCCAGGAAGGCGGCAGTCAATGAGCCATCAACTTTCTAAATGTTGCCCATTACTGTGCCCTGTACATAAAACTTCATATCTTAGGAACTTGTAAAAAGAAATTTTAGAGTTTATAACATGAAGAAATATAGAGTTTGTTCCCTTGATACAATTTCTTGTAGATATAGGTCTCTTTGTCAGCAGTTCCTCTCAAGCCTTTAGAAACTCGAAAACCATTAGGAAGGTGGAGGGACGGAGTAGGAGAAGGGAGGTGAAAGAAATGGTGGGGATTGTGCTGGCACTGGGTTCTTGGGTCATTACTTTTTACAAGAGCAGCATACTGAATAGTTCCTTCTGCATGTTGACTTTCGCCCACTAACATCAGGTGAAACAGAATAACTCCCACCGAAAACTGGTTGGGGTGGGTGTGGGGAACCCTGGAGAAAATGAGCAGTAAATATAATGTTATCAGCCCTGCCCATAAGCTCCTTACCCCATAGATTCTTTTTCCAAAGGCAGGTGGACTTACTGGAGCTGTGCACAGTCAGCTGCAACCCAGATGTTTCTGGCTTCACCTTACATTTATGGTGTTAAGGGAGATTAGACTTGAATTACATTCGGGCAAATAATCTCTACTTCACTATTATAAAGCAAACACATCTTTAATGGTATGTAAAAGGCATTTCGAGGTTTCTTTTTGCCTTTTAAAGATTTGCCCACCAAATCTTACTTTCTAAATAACATATTGCTGAGTTAAGTGTAAACAAAACAGTAGCATATGGCTTAATCTTCTCTCAAATCCCCTTTGGGCTTGAGGAATTAATTGACAAACTTAGTGGCAAAGCTTCCTTATAGTATTTGGAACCCTAAATGTAGGCAGCGTAACTGGAATCATTTAAGGACTCCACTGTCAGTAATGACTTCTTCTCTGTCAAAAAGTCTTAACAGGCTAAGGGGGATGCAGCCTTCATAGCTGACTACCTCATGCTCCCGTGTCACAGTTACCCCTCTGTCTTTATTTCTCTACGATTTTATTAGGAAATGAGTATCCGTTAAGATCCAACCAAAGGGCCTGTTGCCTCCTGTGAAGTGAGACAGTCATGCATGGGCAGATATACAGAGACTGGGAAAACCAAGGAAGGCTGTTTCTTTCCTATCTAATCTTTCAGGAATCACAGAAATTCTAAGTATCCCATAGAGAACTCAGAACAAGATAAAAGGGAGTAGGTTTAAACCCCGAAGATTACTTCTTAAAGTTTTTCACTACAGGCAAATTCTATGATTCTTTTGTGTTTGCCAATGTTTAAGTAGGAAAATCAGTGGGGATGCATTTGGTGTGGGCTTTCGCGTGTTGAAATATCGGAGTTCACATCACGTCCTTGCCTCCCACTAGTTATGTGGCTGGGTACAAAAGCTGAGCTGAAAGGGCAGGTACATGGCAGGGGCTGTTATGAACTCCAGTGAGATCTCGCCTGAGGCCTGCCTAGGAGTGAGCTCTAGGGCTGGGAGACTTCAGGCTAAGAAGGCAAAATCAACCAAGGCCGGACTTTCTGTTTAGATTCCAGTCAATGTTACTATTGTTTCAGACATGTTGAATGTCTGTAGTAATTAAGAACAATAGAAATGACACTGTCAGCCACCCAAAGGCTATCTGCTTTCTACTTTTGGTAAGACAGAAATTACTGCCCCCTTGCTTTCAAAATAATTGATTTTGCTCTTATCAAACGCTGTACACTTTCCCTATTAGTAGAAGAAAGGAGAGGAATTTTTATCAATGCTGTGAATGTGGAGACTCAGACACAAGACTCTGCAACCACCCCATGTTGGCCGTGGATCTTAATTCATCAGTATTCATTTCTTCATCTGCAACGTGGGTGTGGTAGCATGTACCTCATATTACCATATTTGCAGTATGAATGAACTGAAATAATGTATGTAATATTCAGTGCAATAAATGCCACATCACAGGGGCTCATTGCTAACCTCTTACAGTTTGCTGTCTCCTGGTTTATGAAGTGTTACACATCAATAATGAGGATTACTGTATCCTGAAGGTGATAGGGCAGGGTAATTGTGAAGTGCAGGTGGTTCTGCTTGTGTGTCATTTGATTGAAATTTGTAGGAGTTGGAATGAGTCTTGGAAAGGTTATTCCCCAAAGCCCTTTAAAAGACGTACCTATCAAAGGCAAGGTGCCCCTTAAACCTCAAGCTGCTGTTTTTCGACACAGTTACATGTGGGAATGGAACCTCATTTCCCCACATAACCACACAATTCAATCAGCCTAATTACAGAAATCACAGCTGACTCATTTTTTTCTTCTGCTGTTTTATGTTGTGTTATTTTCTCTGTCACTCGTTGCTTTATAGTTGTTTTATTACCCTCATAATGTTTTGAGACATCAAACTTTAAATAACTTTTTTTTTTTAATTTGGAAAAAAAACACACCTAAGTAGCAAGGAACATGGAGAATAATATTCCTAACATCCATGTACCCACTGTAGAAAATTAATAAATGCAAACTTGACAAATTTCTTTTCATTCTGTCTTTTAAATTGAAGTCTCTCTATATCTCACTAATCCTAGTCTTCCTTACAGTAAATTTTGCATGAATCCTTCCACTCCATGTGTTTTTATTTTTATTACATACAAAAACTTAAAACCAAATATGTAATACTGTTGTATATTTTAAAAAATGTATGTAAATGTTCTGGAACTCCCTGTTTCATTCAACAGTGTTTTAGAGAGTAATCCATGTTGATTGATACATGCAGATCTAGTTAATTCACATTAACTATTGAATTATATTTTATCATGAGATGGTGCCAGGAAATTCTTTTGTCCCTTATTGATTGATGCACATGTTGAGTATTTCCAACTTTTTGCTATTTTTCCCCAAATGGTTTAATAGTTTGATAACATGTAAATTTATAAAGCTGCAAGATAAATAAAGCATGTTGTGTGCTATGTAGCAAGACCAGGAAGCAATCATCACTTTCCAGGCAGAATTCTATGAGAAGTGGTTTTGCCCACTTAGAGCATCTGAATCTTGACTGTAATGAAATCAGCTCTGTGTAAGTTCATTTCATATCCATGGTTCTCAAATTTCAGTTTTTCTCAGAATCACCTAATCCATGTACTTTAACAAGCCTTCTCGTTTTTCCTTGGTTTATATTTCGGAAAACACTCTTATAAGATTCGGGACTGAAATTGAACATGCGTTTGCATAACATAATTTCTGTGTTCTTTAGAAACCGTGGTGATGAGAGGTTAAAAGACATGCGTCTCCTTGAAGACATGAGAATCACTGTCCCATTTACAGCCTCTAATGTGTCCCAGCCCAATGTGAGGCACTTTCCTACACATCTGTGTTGTTTTTTTTTTTAAATCCTCTGACCCTTGAAGGTTCATTTTATGGATGAAGACTCTGAGATTCAGAAGTGTGAGATAATGATCCAAAATTGCACAGCTACTGAGCAGTAAGTCTGAGACTTGAACCTCCCTCCATTTGATTCTAAAATCCTATTGTCTCTCTCACAAGATCACATAGCCTTGTGAGGAGTAGAACAGTATCAGTATTAGCATCTGAAGCTTATAGACAAGGACATAGAGTCCCTTCATCAGCATACATTTGTTTGAGCTTCCCCCATGCTGTCCCTTTTGTGCAATTACCATGAGGGTATAAAAAAAGATTCACTACCCATGAGGAGCTTGTAACCTATTGGGAAAGACAAGGTAAAGATATGAATAGCAGACAGTACTTTGAGCTGAACTTGTGCCGAGTTGGGCGAGAGCAGCATGACTTAGAGAAGGAAAGCTAACTGGGAGGTGAGTTTTGGACCCCCCTGCGAGCATGGGTGGCATTTGCTCAGGCAGCAAGAAAGCAGCCAAGGATTCTGATGGGTAGAATTGTGTGAGCCAAAGCCTGGGGCCTGGGACTACAAATGGCCCCTATCAACTGTTGCAAAAGATGCATGTTAGAGACCTGCTCCAGATGTCACTCATGGCAGAATTAATAGAGAACCTAAAACATGTGACTCCAGTCTTGGACCTCCTTATACTTTCCACACCTCTTGCCTCATTCCTTCTCAAATTACAGTACAGTCATGCCTTCATAACAATGGTTCAGTCCACAACGAACTGCGTATAGGATGGCGGTGCCATAAGATTCTGATGGAGCTGACAAACTCTTGTTGCCCAGTGATGCTGCAGTAATATTGTAGTGCAATTACTCAGGTGTTTGTGGTGATGCTGGTGTAAACAAACCTACTCTGCCAGTCATATAAAAGTGTAGCACCTACAATTACAGGAGTAGGCTGTCCCATCCAGGTTTGTGCAAGTGCACTCTATGATGTTCGCACGAGGACACATTTCTCAGAACGTATCCCCATCGTTAAGTGACACATGAATTTATAGTCAAAGGAATTCATCAGGACACATAAGAGGCATGTAGTGAAATGCCAATGTCATGGAAAAACCAGAAGGAAGTGTCTAAACAAAGCAAACTGTACATCACTGGTGGCCAAGGATAGGAACAAGCAGACAAGGTGAAACCTAATGCTTGCTGGCTGTTTAATTACCCCAAAGGCCTGTGGTATTATCATCTGCCTGGAGGGGTCATTTGGAAGCTAGAGCTGTGTGTTCTAAGGTGAGATTTATAGAATAGCCTGAGAGCCAGCTGACTCTGGGGAAGTGTGAGTTTAAAATGCACAACGAATTTCTTTCCCAATTTTCTCCCTTAAAAGAAAAACAAAAACAAAAAACTTTACATCAAGGCAAAGGAAATGGAGCCTAGATGCTATTAGACTCCTGCACCCATCCCTTCCTTGCTCTATCCATCCCTACCTCAACTCTGACTTTTCTTCCCAGTGCATTGGGAAATTTAGGCTTTTGAACTTTAGAGTCCAATTGATCTAGAGTCTTGTTTTCTTCCCTTACTTGCTGATGGAGAAGTAAGATAAGCTTTCTGAGTGATATGTCCTTTCCTGTAACCTAAGGATATTATCTAGTTCTAGAGTGACTGTGAGAATAACGCGTTGCACAGCCCCTAAGCCTGAGGTGAAGGTGTTATTGTTATCCTCAGAGAACAAAAGCTAAGGGATTTTACCACTCACTCATCCTCACCGAAAGAGCTTCTAGGGGGAGAGGGACGGTAGATGAGGATAAAAGGGATCAAATATATGGTGATGGAAGGAGAACTGACTCTGGGTGGTGAACACACAATGCAATATATAGATGATGTAATACAGAATTGTACACCTGACAGCTATGTAACTTTACTAACAATTGTCACCTCAATAAACTTTAAAAAAAGAAAAAAAAGAACTTCTAACACATGTACTTTAGGAAAAAGGAAATCGAACCCACAAACAAGTTTATAGAATAAATGCTGATGAAAGAAATCAGTAAAGATGTAGATAAATCTTAAATAATCATTAATGGGGGAGGAGTTGATATGAATGAAGTGGAATAAAATACTGAACATAAAGGACTTTTACATTGGAAGGCGTATTAAAGTTTAAACACTCCACAGTTTTTCACTGTTTAGAAAATATATAGAAATGTTGATTGACTTTTTAGTTTAAGTAAAACTTCTGGGATGGCCTCTAAATGAATTAGAATAAGAAGTTTTAAGTTTTCAGACAGTAGAGGGGATAAAGGAATAAAAGAAACTTGGTAAATTGGAAGTTACAAAAGGAGAAAAAAAAAGAATAGTAAAAGAATAGAAATATCAGATAAACAGGAAGTACAAAATAATGATAGAAATAAGTCAAAATGTACAAATAATCACAATAAATGCATGTGGATTGAATTTAATAGCTAGCACAGAGATTGTAAATTTGAAATAAAATAATCTAGATGTATGTTTGTTACAAGGAACCCTCTTAAAGAAGAATATAGAGGTTGAAATAAAAGCATTGGAAAAGGCGTAGCTAGAAGTTACTAACAGAAAGCTGGTGTAGCTATATTAATATCAAACAAAATAGACTTTAGGTCAAAAAACATTATTAGGAATCATAATGAAAAGAAGAAACATTCTCTAGGAAGATACAGCAATTATAAACTTGTTTACAATTAATAGCATAACCTCAAAATATGTAAAGCAGAATTACAAGGAAAAGTTAACCAATTGACAATTATAGAAGGGTATTTTAAAAAGTCTCTCTGTAATTGGTGGATTAAGAGAACAAAAAATTCAAAAGGATATAGAATAAAAATATGCAATTTAATATTAGGGGAAAAATGAGTTACATATCTAACACTTAGAGCATACGTATTTATTTTCTTAAAGTGCTCCTGGAGCACTTAGAAAAATGTCTTAGGCCACAAAGCAATAACTTCTCTGCTTTTTGTCTCTAGAGATTAATTTGCATTTCCTAGAATTATTCATGTAAATAGAATTATACAGTACTATTTTTTTAATTGGACTGAGTTCCCTCACTCAGTATAATTATAATATTTTGAAGTTTATCCACATTGATGCATGTATCAATAGTTCATTTTCTTTTATTGCCCAGTAGTATGCCATAATTTTATTTATCCATTCAACAGTTAATGGACATGGGACTTTTCCAGTTTTTGCCTATTATAAATCAAGCTGCTATGAACATTCATGTATAAATTTTTTATATGTACCTATGTTTTCCTTTCCATTGGATAAATACCTAGGAGTGGAATGGTGGAGCTGTATATTAGAGGGATGTTTAACTTTTTACAAGCTGCCAAACTCTTTATAAAGTGATTGTACCATTTTTCATTTCCACCAGCAGTGTATGACACTTCCTGTTGCTCTGTATCCTCACCCAAAATGGGTATGTTCAGAAATTTTAATTTTAGACATTCTAGTAGTGGTATCTTGTGGTTTGAATTCACATTTCCCTGGTGACTAATGATGTTGAGCATCTTTTTGTTTGCTTATTTCTAGAGTTTTGGGTTAAGTGTTCCAACATTTGCCCATTTTTTATTGGTTGTTTTATTATTGAATGGTAGGAGTTCATTATATATTCTAAATACAACCCCATTGTTGGAGATATTTCTTACAAAGATTTTTTTTTTCTCAGTTTGTGTCTTGTTTTTTTCATTTTTGTAGCAAGGTCTTCTGAAGAGCAAACTTTTGATGAAACTTAATTTATTGACTTTTTTTCTTTTATAGGTTGGGCTTTTTGTGTCCTTTAAGATATCGTTTTCAAACCCAAAGCATTAAGATTTTCTCCTAGACATTTTAGCTTTTAAAATTTGTACTGTGATCCATTTCAGGTTAAATTGTATATATCGTGTGAGATAAGGGTAAAGGCTTATTATTTTTGTGGCTATTCAGTTGTTCCAGCACCACTTGTTGTAAAGGGTATACCCTCCCCCCACTGAAATGCTTTTATACCTTTGTCAAAATTCCATTGACCTCTCTCTCTTCTCTTCTTGTTCTTGCTCTCACTCTCTCGCTGTAGCTTCATAATAAGATTTGAAATCAGCTAGTGTACGTCCTTCAACTTTGTTCCTCTTCTTGAAATTTTTACCTATTCTGTGTCCTTTGCATTTCCACATAACTTTTAGAATAATTTTGTCAATTTTTATCGAAAAGCTTCCTAGGGTTTTCATTGGCATTGAACTGATGGATCAACATGGGGAGAATTGACATCTTAATAATACTGAATCATCTTATCTACAGCAGTCTATATTCCAACATTAAGTGTGATAATAGCTGTAGGTTTTTTCATACATGCCCTTTATCAGATTGGAAAAGTACCATTTATTTCTAGTTTTTTATAAGGAATGGATGTTGGATTTTTGTCAAATGTTTTTTTCTGCATCTATTCAGATGTTTCTAATTTGTTTCTAATTTGCTAATATGCAAATATGGTTAATTAGATTGATTGATTAAAAAATATTGAAACCAAACTTATATTTCTGGGATAAACCTCCTTGGTTATTATGCATTTTCCTTTTTAAATATTGTTAGATTTGATTTGTTAACACTTTGTTAAGATTTTTTGTATCTTTCATGAGGGATATTGGCCTGGAGCTTTTTTTTCTTTTAATGTTTTTGTTTGATTTGGGTATAAAAATAATCCTGGCCTCATAAAATAAATTGGTAAGTATTCCTCATATTCAGTTTTCTAGAAAAGTTTGTACAGAATTGTACGGTTTTTCTTTTTAAATGTTTTGTAGAATTCACCAGTGAAACCATCTGAGCATTGAACTCCTTTTGTGAAAATCTTTCAAAACTGCAAATTCAATGTCTTTAATAAGTATAGGGATATACAGATTATCTAATTATTCTTGAGTGAGTTGTAGTTATTTGTGTCTTTCAAGGAATTTGTCCATTTCATCTAATTTATCCAATTTATAGGCATAAAGTTCATATCATTCATTCCTTTATCATCCTTTTAGTATCTGTTGGGATCTGTAGTTATAGTTCCTCTCTTTCAGGTTGTGTCTTTTTTCTTTGGTCTGGCTAGAGGTTTATCACTTTTATTTACCTACCCAAAGAACCAGATCTTGGTTTTGTTGATTCTCACTATTGCTTTTACATTTTCTGTTGCACTGATTTCTGCTTGATCTTTGTTTTCTTTTTCTGCTCACTTGGGATTTAATTTTGTCTTCTCACTAATTTTGCTATTTTGTTTTTATTTTAACTTCATTCAAAATACTTTGTAATTTTCTTGGAATGCAGTTAAGTTACATAGATACTATTTAATCCTCTCTGTTCTTGCTTTTCAACTTTTTAAGGTAGAATTAGAGTAGCCTTTAGTCTATGGCTTATTTTCCTCCACTACTGACCAATACATCCTGAATAATCTACCTAATGTCCAGTGCATTACAAGGTTCTTTCTCTCTGTCTGGTGGGACCACAAACTATTCTTGGTCCCACGGGAGCTCTGGAGACTGTTCCCTCTCATCCTTTTGAATGATTTCACCCCAAACTTTTGAGCAATTTCCTTACTCGCACACACTGTTAAGTTCTCGACGGAAGCCTCAGGAAGAACTCGACAGTTCTCCAGAGCTTTTTCCTCTGTGCAATTTTCCTCTTTTTTGGTACTTTGTCCTGAGAACTCTCGCCACCTTGACCACTCTGGACAAATTTAGCTCCTTGTCTCAGGAGTCTGGAAACTCTGTAGGTGGTAAGGTGGAGAGATGATAGGGCATACCTCATTTGTTTCCCTTTTCTCATTGATTGCTTTCCTGAGCCATTTAACGTATGATATCTGCAAATGTTTGTTTCATGTGTTTTGTCCAGTTTTTAGATTATTTCAAGCAGGAGTTAATCTAATCACTCTTCATTTTGCCATGCAGTTATTTTCTTAAAAAGTGAAAATGACCTTAGATTTAATTGATAGAAGTAAATTGTGCAGAGCATCTGAGGTAGATAGTTACACAGTGCTTGGGTCTGGTTTGACAGCACTTAACCTTTTATGTTCATTATACATTTGAAGAAATCCATGGGTAACCTAGACTATAGCCAGAAGATTTGATTAGAATGGCAATGTGTTTAGAGTGGGTGGTGATAACTGTCTTCAAGAATTGATTCCCTACATAGTAGTCAGAGTGATTCTTTTAATTCAGAAATCAAACCATATCACTAACTTCCTTAAGACCCTCCCATGGTTTTTCATTATACTAGAATGAAATCTGAATTCCACACAAAAGGCCACAAGGCCCTGGCAAGATCCAGCTTTCTGCTTTTCTCTCCTAACAGTCTATCCTATTCTCTCTAAGCTTCACTCATGCCGGCCTTCTTGTTGTTCTTCAAAAATATTAGGCTCATATTGTTTTAGGGCCTGAATCTTTGCTGTTCCCTCTACCTGGATGTTCTTTCTCCATATCTATCCAAAGTCAGCCTTAAAAAAATCATTCATATTATTATTTAAATGTTACCTCTTCAGAGAACTTACCTACTCTATTTCAAAAGCCAACCACCACCGTATATTATGTTTTTCAGAGCACTCACCACTATTTTTCTCTAATTGTATTTTGTATTTACTTGTTTACTTATTTGTCACTATCTTTTCCCACAGTATGTAAGCTTCCCAAGGAAAGGGACTTTATTTGTCTTGGTTGCTCTTACATGTTTAGTCTCTAGAACAGTATCTGGCATAGTGCAGACTTACAATAAATACTCATTTAATGAGTGAAGAAATGTAGAAAAGTAAACTTTTATGTGTTCTCCAGATATTATTCCTTTAATTACACCAGAGATAGAAAAGAGAATGATCGTTATTGAGTACTTATTAAGCACAAGTCACTCTATATATATCATCTCATTGAATAGAGACAAAATGAAATCATTTTACAGACATCAAATAAGGTTCAGAAGGGCTGTGTTCCTTTGTCTAGTTAATAGAAGAACAGGGGTGTACATCTCAGTATGATTTCTCCAGATGCCATAATCTTTCTGTCATATTCCAGTACAGATCCTCAGCATAGTCAATAGAACACTAATTAATTCATTAATTTCATTTAAAGGGATCAGTCCCATTGGTCACATGGCATACTATGTGGGACCAAACAGCTAATGTTTTTGCTTTGTGGTGGTTGTCTCAGTGCCGGTGAAATAACTGGGCCCCAAATGGGTAAAACATACGCATACCTTCCCTCCTTGTCTCTTGCCCTTCCTCTCCCTCTTTTTTTCATCTTTAAGAATCTCAAGACAGATTTAAAATGCTGTCTTGAATTTCAAGAGACAGCCTGGGGAGAAGTTGGTTTACCTAGTGGGAGATATTCGTAGTTGAGGTTAAGACTTTTTTTTTCTCTTCCTGGAGGGCTCTCTAGTGAGGTAGACAAGCCTTTGGAGGAGAATGACTCTTCTAACTCTTTAGCTAAAACATTTCTAAAAATTGACAAGCGCTGAATTTATTGCCAGAGACAGCAGCAACGCAGTGGGTTTTCTTCAGGGTTGTGGTCCACAAGGGCAGAGCAAGTAACACGGCTACATTGTCCCATCTTCTCGTGTCTTGAAGAGTCAGCTGCAAGAATGCTGTGGATTTTCTTTGTAGGCAGCGTGGCACCTCCTAGTGGGCTAAGTACCCTTCACAGGAGCATTTGATCAGAAACACGAGGAAGGAAGTTACATAAATATATTGAGCTAGGTCTGAGGTATTTGGTGCCTTTTCAGCAATTCAGCATCCATTAGCAAGCCCACTACCTTCTGTGTGTGTGTGTGTGTGTGTAATAGTATTTAATTAACTTTTGCACAACTTCTCTGTGATTGTGTGTCATCCTGGTGGCTCTGTAAAGCAATGTTGTCTTCTCTCCCCATCCAAGAAATGGGCATATATTCTAATGTTGACTAACTGAATTTCTCTCTTGTGCTAGGAAAACATGGAAAAATAGTTGAGCTTCTTCATTCTAGTGTGAGCACTTTGATCAGCTGTCTTAGTGTGGTCATGCTACAGTGAATTTTTTACAGCCTGGTTCTCCAGCCGTTTGATGGATTATATTGACTATCCAGGATCTTCCCAATGACAATCAAGTTCTTTTAAAGTTTTTCAGAGTTCATTTCTGTTGCTTATAATGAAAGAAGTTGTCTGCAGTCTATGAATTTGTATTGGACACCACAGGCATTTTCCTAATAATGGCACACAAATGAATGGAACAGGGAAATGAGTTAATGTGGCATAGCAAGGGATTTCTTTATATGGTAGTTGGTAGACCTTTGAATGCTGCTTTGACCTTTCCCTAAGCTCTGGATTCTTCAAACTTGATGTGTTCCTAGATCTCAAAGCTTTGGGGTCTCCAGGAGGAAAAAGAAAACGTTAAGCTGCCTCCACTTCCTTTCATTTTAATTTCATGTGTCCTTTTACACTGATTGTTGATTTGGTAGCAAAATTAGGTGGTAGCAACCCTGAACCACATCCAGGCTATCGCTCTCACACTCTTTGGAATTCAACTGCCCTTTGTCATATGCTCTGGATCAGCTTGTTTTCTCTTTGGCAATCAGCTTGCCTTCAGACACACCCTTGAGAATAATGGTGCTTCCTTATTAAGAATGGATTCATGCTATTTCTTCTTCAGCAAGAATACAGGGCACACAAATCCAGGAACTTTATAGACTTTCAGCAATACTTAAAAAAAAAAAAAAATTATACAAGTCATTTAGGGACATTCAAATTTCCAGCATACCAGAGGAAATTTAAAAGCTCAATACCCTGGCTTGTTTCTCATCACATCTTGTCTAGGTGTTTTATTCCTTATGGGACTTGAACACAAAAATCTAGAACTACTAGTATTCAACTTCAATATGGGATATCTATTGCTAGAAACGATATTTACACTTCAATGTAAAATGTCCCTAGAGACAATGGAAGCTAAGAAGCACAAATCAGAAACAAAGGGACATGACTTATAGATGCAATGCTGGAAGACGTTGGTATGGTGTGTGAGATCTAGACACAAAGATCTGGTAAAAGTAGGAAGAGAGATGAGTCAGGCAAGGATAGAAGCTGAGCAATGTACTTGCATATGGGTCTGGGAAGGAAGTGGGGATGTCATTTGATAGTCCTTTGAGGAAAGGGATGAAAAGAATGGCAGTTAAGTATCCAAGCAGACGTTACTGATCTGAATTGATAGCAGAGACTAGTTTGGAGAAGAAGTGGCATATGGGTAGGGTTCAGGAACAGCTTCTGTTCTGCAATGGGCTCTTAAAGTTCTACAGTGAAGGAGCCCAGGTTTTACAAAGTTATTGGCAGCCATAGAAACTCAGCATGGAGAAGGAGACTTGGGAGGAAAGGGCTTCCAGATCCTGATTCTGAGATCATGCTTTATCTCCAAACTCCAACAAGCCTGCGAGCAAGAGGGAGGTAGAGAGTATTGATCAAATTAGTAATAGGACATGGGAGTGTTGGAGATGAGAGGTCATGAGGGAGCTGGTGGGGAGGATGGGACAAAGGAGAGGTGATGGGGTGATGGAAGTAACTAGAGGTGATAGCAATGGTGGGGGTGGGAGGGATTTAGGTGGTAATGGTGGCAGCACATAATACAGATACTGATCATTAAAAAATGGAGTGATTATTTTACATCTTATACCTACTGTGATTGGCAGGTTAGACCCCATGAATGGGATTCTTTAATAGATTCAACAGAACGACTCTAGATAAGGCAGAATCAGAGGAAGCAAGGAAAGGGCCGATGTACTCCTATATGACCTCCAAATAATTAGAATGGGTTTTTATTAGATTACCTGCAATGATCAAATACATAAGTTTATATTCTTTAAGTATTTATATCTCAGTCATTTCTTTTTTTTTAAATTTAAGTTCGGATAAAATTAGAAATTGAAATGCCCAATGGTGAGACTTGCTAGAGGTACCATATGTGAAGAAATTTTTCCTTAAATTATTGGCTGGGCAAAAGAAGACAAGTGGCTTATGACAACTTTGATAAATCTGGGAAAGAAACATATTTGGGGCATCATCAAATAAAAAAATAGTACTAGATCTTTTCAGGTAAGTGACAGTAAGCAGCAGAGGTTGCAATTTTTTTACAAATATTTTAGCTTTCACCCAGGCCCTGTATTTATTAGACCTTTCCAATTGGACCTTTGTAATAATATTTTCAAAGATTCATAGAATGAAGAACCACTTATTTGCGAACAGGGTAGGTGCCATCCTGATACTTTGTCAAGAGACAGGATGTGTGAATTTTCTTTAGTTTGGCTCACAGTCTCTTCCAACAGTAATTGAATCCTCTTCTCAGATTTACAGCTCAAGGAGAGTTTGATGTGCATAGCTTTCAGCCCAGTTTCCAGTTTCTAGCAGAGATTTAACTGGTTTGGTCTTGCTGTACCGACTTGGGATTTTATCTTACTCCACAGTGGTTGTTCATGATTCTCTGAACTAATAGAGAACGTAAAAGCAACATCAACAATAGTAATTAATCAAAACCAACCAACCAAACAAAAAAACAAAACCCAAAAGTCCTATGCTCTGGCTTCAACCTACAATATCAAGGGTTCCCCCCACCCGCTCTTTTTTTTTTTTTTTGCTGTTGTTGGTGTTTTGCTTGTGGGAATGTAATGTCAATTGGAAGGCCACTCCCTTTCAACATTCAAATTCTAGTTCTAGCAGTATGTTTTCTTGTTTTGTTCCAACAGGATTTCATTTGATGAGTGAAAGTATGAATAAACGTTTAACCTTATGGTTTTAGTTTTTTAGGATAGTTATATGTTTTTGACATTTCCTATGTCATAACAAATAAATTCATTAGACAGAATATCAGGAAAGTTTATTTCAGAGCCTGTTAGCCAGAGAAAATTTAAAGTGTTGGTCAGATTGAAACAATGGGTGTGACAGTGCTTTGAATATTAAAATGACCAACCCTATAATAGACCCTTGTTCCTTTTTAAAAAAATATAATGAAAAACATCTCCCTTTACCCCCAGATACGCACATCTGGGCATGCCTATGATCTTCTGATTCCCATTAATGGAATTCAGGAAGGAAATCTCTTGATTTTAAATATATATATATATATATATATATATATATATACACACACACACACACACACACACACACACACACACATATATACACACATATATATATATGTATACATATATATACTGCTGCAGTGTATATATACATATAATGCTGCAGTGAACATGTACACATATATATGTGTGTGTGTATATATATATATATATATATATATATTTATATACAAGGTCGGACAATTAAGTTTGTGAACTCATCCTAGAAAAAATGCTACATACCTCATTGCTGAGTATCACTATGGTCACCTTCGAAGTACTCCCCTTGGGAGGCAATGCAGCGATGCCAGCACCTAGTCCACCCTTCAAAGCAATTTGGGAACTCTTTCTGGAATGGCCATCAGAGCTGTCATCGTATTACCCTTGATGTCCTAAATGTCATCAAAATGTCTCCTTTTCAATATTTCCTTTATCTTTGGGTAAAAAAAGAAGTTACTGGGGACCAGATCAGGTGAGTAGGGAGGGTGTTCCAATACAGTTATTTGTTTACTGGCTCAAAACTCCCTCACAGACAGTGCCGTGTGAGCTGGTACATTGTCGTGATGCAAGAGCCAAGAATTGTTGGCGAAAAGTTCAGGTTGTCGAACTTTTTCACACAGTCTTTTCAGCACTTCTAAATAGTAAACTTGGTTAACTGTCCAGTTGGTACAAATTCATAATGAATAATCCTTCTGATATCAACAAAATGTTAGCAACATCATTGCAACAGTTTGAGAATTGTCAGACTTCATATGTGTATATAAATTCTGAACACATGAGAATTTTTAGTATTTTATTTATAAATGGATTAGCTACCTTTTATTTGTTTTTAAAAATTTTATTAAATTTATTGGAGTGACGTTAGTAAAATTACATAGGTTTCAAGTGTACAATTCTGTAATACCTCATCTATATTTTGCATTGTGTGTTCACCACCCAGAGTCAGTTCTCCTTCCATCACCATGTATTTCACCTTCTTTACCCTCTTCTACCACTCCCCCTCCCCACTTACCCTCTGGTAACCACTAAACTGTCATCTGTGTCTATCAGTTTTTGTTTCTTTGTCTTGTTCCTTTGTTGCTTTCAGTTTTATATCCCACATATGAGTGAAGTTGTATTGTTCTCAACTTTTTCTGTCTGATTTATTCACTTTGCATGAAAATCTCTAGATCCATCCATGTTGTCACAAATGGCAGTATTTCAGCTTTTCTTATGGCCAAGTAGTATTACATTGTATGTGTGTGCCACATCTTCTTTATCCAATCATCTACTGAAGGACACTTTGGTTGTTTCCATGTCTTGACCACCATGAATAATGCTGCAGTGAACATTAGATACCTTTTTTGAATCCCAAATTATTAACACCCTTCTCATCAGAAAGCTTTGGGATGCTGTAGCTTCTCTCATGAGTCAGTGTGTACTCAGTCTGTCTTATGTGTATTCACTTCTGCCAATATAATTCTGCCCTAAAAATGCTATATCCCAAAGCTTAATGGAAACATTTTTATTATTCCCTGCTCTGTATTATGGTTTCCACCACACACTTTTTTATGGTGACAGAATGCATAGTTAATTGCCTTTAAGGGAAGCTTAGACCTTTTATTTTTTAGGCAAATGGGATCAGAAATAATTTAAATAGCCTCAGGGGACCATGAGTTAACTCTTGGGAAATGCTAATCCCTGAGTTTATGAATCTGGCCTTTTGATAGTTATGTGGGCCAACCCAACATTTTTATTTCCTTCGTTTTCCCATAACTATTTTAAAATATAAAATCCAAGTGATTCTTTGGTGGGGGTATGGATGGGTAAAATTAAGCTCTTTTTCATGTTGATTACCATCTTTTTAGAATGACAGCATCACAGATTCTGGTCTGACACCTGACACATTAAAATAAGCAAACGGTAAAGAGATTCCCTTCCCAGCTGCATATCTTTAGCAGTCCTTCAAACAGCCCTTCTGCTGTTTGAAAGTATTGGGGATTTTCTGCTGGGTTGGCAACTCTGAGGCTGGGTAAGGGTAGAAGACAAGGAAAAGCTGATAAAAGGGAAGATCTTTGTTTTCCTGCATCAAATGAATTCTCTAAGGTTTAGTTTACTTACTGCACTTGGAGAAAAACTTCAAAAATGAAGGGAGAGAGAGAAAACTCTCAAATCCCTTGATTGTCCATCTGTTTCACCTGAAAACCAGGCTAACCTCTCCGGGCTGCTATAATATTTTACCTTCCGACTTCAGGACTTCAGTTCCCATAAAAAAGTCAAGAACAGTAGCTATAATACGAAAGCTTAAAAAAGCAAAGGAGGCAGAAGAATAGGGG
Organism: Rhinolophus sinicus; assembly: GCF_057876585.1. Lineage (NCBI taxonomy): Eukaryota > Metazoa > Chordata > Mammalia > Chiroptera > Rhinolophidae > Rhinolophus > Rhinolophus sinicus. The sequence goes on from NC_142512.1 coordinate 32,660,182, forward strand.
TCACCGATGGGCAGTCGCTATTTTTGTTTGTTCATTTTTTTGTTGTTGTTGCTAGAGGGTAAATTTGAAGTCTCAGGAACTGTGTTGTAAAATCTACAGCGAAGCCATCAGCTCCCTCCCTAGAGACACGCTGCATTTCCTAGATGGAAAATATGGAGAACAGTGATAGAAGGTAGAAGTGACTTTTACTTGGAATTGGTCATTTACCTAGTTACCCATTTTCTGTCTCCATTTTTAGGATCAAAATAAAAAGGGTAAGCAGGCCAGCTTTGTGGGCATGCAACAGCATGCAGTCACACACAGACCCCATGCCCAAAAGGGCCTCTTGGAGGTACTGAGGTTTGGTTCCAGAGCACCGCAATAAAGCGAGTATTACAGTAAAACAAGTCACATTTTGTTTGTTTGTTTGTTTCCCAGTGTATATAAAAGTTATTAAGTGTGCGGTACTATTATGTCTAAATAAATGTGCATACCTTAATTAAAAAGTAGTTTATCGCTAAGGAATCTGAGCCTTTAGCAAGTTGTAATCTATTTGCTGGTGGAGGGTCTTACTCTAATTTGAAAAAAAAGGGCAATATCTGCAAAGTGCAGTAAAGCAAAGTGCATTAAATGAGGTATGCGTGTAGTGTAATGATTTTCCAGGATGAAATTGTTTGCTTAAAGATTTGGATCGGAAAGGAGCAACTGTCAAGAAAATTATGATGACAAATTAAACTCCTCTTTATATGCCAGCTGAAATACTACCGTCACAACTCATCCGTCTCTGACTCAATTTCTTGTGACGTTTCTTGCCTGTGAACTCCCATAGTCCTTATGACCTTTATCACTTATTTAACACTTAAACTTGTGCTGTTTTAAAATAATATTTAATAATAAAAAATGCTAATATTAGTATTGCAATAATACATTTTTTGTTTCTGGTAGAGAAAGTTTTCTTTTGTGGCCTATCTCCCCAGCTAGTTATAGCTTAGTTATAAATTGTGGTAATCTATCAAAAATAGTTTTGAATGCATTTATGGAACGGATGAATAGATTATAAGCTCCTTGAAGGTAGACTGAATTGCATTTCTTGTGTTCCTCTCAAGGCTTAGCAGAGGATTATGTGTATTTTGCTGATTCTAGTTCTGAAGTGATTTAACAGTTGCCCCCTTAGAATGTTGCCTGGGCAAGTGTAACGAAGCTATCCAGGAAGTGTCAGTATACTATAAAATAAAAAGTCCATATTGTGTCTCATTTCTTGGAAGGAAATGATTCTCACAAAATATCTTTTTAAAAAGTGTAAAGGTAAAGGGAAGAAAAGAAAAAAAAGCAACCCATTTTCTTTCCATTTCCTAGAACTGTGAACTAAGTATACAGAAAATCCTAATCCTTTAGAGAAGTTATCTTTTAAAAAGGCCTGTTTTCAGTACCCACGTTGTGGAGACATAGACCAGTAGCATTATAAAGCCATAGCTAGCATTTTGCAGATCATATTGGAAAAAAAGGAAACGTCCCTTGGAAATCACTTGACTCAGACTCAGTCCTTAAATACATTTGACTGAGCATAGAAACCAAGAATTAAGACTTAGTCTTCTGAAACAGGAGTGCAAACAGAGTGAGTGAAAGCACTGTATATTTCATCAGAGCTTCTCTAGGACCAAGAGACATTCGACCAGAGCTAGAGCATTAACTAACACTACATTGATTAAGACTTATCAGTTCTGGTTCATGACAGCTCCAGAGGCTATCCTAAACCCACCTCTTTTCATGGACACACTGAATCTATAGCTACATATGGAACAATTTCCTCTGAAACAAACCCCCACAGCGAGTTGAGCAACTCCTATACATCAGGCAAACGAGAAAAAACCCACATCCAAACAGGCAGGAGAGGCTGAAGCACCCTCTTGCCATAAACCTTAGTTCTGGTGCGGTGACCCACATTAGATTGTGTGCAAAGATTGTGTGATTAAAACTGTTGAGGTATCTCATGGTGGCTGGTTAGTGGTATATCATGTTTCTTCAGCAAACTGCAGTTGAGAGACTGTTGAAAAAGGCACTGACAGAACATACTGTGTTTCCCCGAAAATAAGACCTAGCCGGACAATCAGCTCTAATGCATGTTTTGGAGCAAAAATTTATCTAAGCCCTGGTATTATATATTATGTTATGTTATGCTATGCTATGTTCTGTTATGTTATACCTGGTCTTGTAGTAAAATAAGACCTGGTCTTATGTTAATTTTTGCTCCAAAAGACGCATTAGAGCTGATTGTCCTGCTAGGTCTTACTTTCGGGGAAACATGGTAGCCAAATCTATGATGGTGAATAGTTACTAGTTTGTGGTGAGATAAAGTCAATGATGGTGGAAATATGGCATTAAATTTGAGGTAATCTACCATAAGGCACCATTCACTACTACCAAGTTTAAGAATACGTCAAATTGAGTTGTCAAATGGAGAAGCAGTGGGGATAATCAATTTCTTATTGAAATTGATCTTGCATAATGGGTCTTTCAAAGCCCCGTTTTAATTTACACTGGGCCATATTAATTGTGCACTCTGTACTGGGCTCACTTGTTTTTATTTGTATTAGCTGGCTGGATCCTGTAGGCATATTGTTGGAAGGCAGCCATCCATATGAATTTAAAAACCCCAAACATCATAAACTTCCGGAAGGCAACCTCCTCGTCGCATATTTTTTTCAGATTCTGCACAGCAAATGGCATTCCTCTAGACACATAGTTGGCATTCAAGCGCTATGTTGAATTTGTACTGTCTCGCTCACTACCATCGTCTGTGACAGTAAGCCGGTTTGGGAGCCATTGTAATATAAAGATCATGAGGTTGGTATCTGAACTGGGTTTGGTTTTTGGCTCCGCCACTTACTAGCATTGTACAAAGGGCACGTCAGTTCTCTCCCTATGCTCCTTATCTATAGAATAGAATAATAGTACTCACACTAAAGTTGTGAGTATTCAATGAGGTTTAGTTTATTGAGTATTTGGTAGTACAGAATGCCTCGTCAAGTATGCACCATGCAACCCTCATCTCCACTCTGGTTGCCTCTGCAACGCCCAGTAGGATCCTGACCTCTTTATCGACTCTGCCATTGCTGCTTATAATGCAGTTGGGCTTTACTTATACTGTAGATTGTTACCTTGACCAGTTGTTTCTAGCGTTTCCTCTTTGCAAGTGGATGGTCTGAAGGAAAAATCTGAACTTGCTAACACCTTAGAAAACTAATTTCCTGTGACAGTGCATGGGGCAGATGGCATCCGCTGATCCTTTTGCTCTTCTCTGAAGGGTGAAGGTTGTTTGTAGTGTTTTTTCTTTCTTGATGGTACTATTTATTTGTGAATGAAAAACATGAAAATAGAACTTACTGCGTTCTCCACTTCCACTTAGAAAACTGTCCTTCAGCTTTGCTCACTGTATCCATCCTTTAAACCTTTACACAGCCCACTTCTCTTCCTGCCTAAGACAGCCATACTCCCTCATTCCATATGACAACTCAACTCCCACACACCTTATATAATGCTGGAAAAGAAGTGCAGCAATAAGGAACGGTATATAGGTTTACTTTAGAAGACAGAGTTACAAATATTGACCACAGTGACAAAGGAAGGCAACATGATAGGTAGATAAAGCTCCCGACTGAAGAACCTATAATAATTTTTCAATCTGTAGTACTTTGTGTTTTGCCTTACGTTTGTCATAACTATGGATCACCTGGAATTTTATTTAATGTTTTTCTTTCAACCAAACCATTTTTAGTTAATAGCTTTTGTTTTCAGTACAGTCTTAGAATGACAGAAAAATTGAGTAGATAGTACAGATCAACCCATTTTAAAATTTACTTTATAAAATGGTAGGTAGTAATAATATAAATTTGTCATAAATAGAATGACATGTTAAAAATAAGTAATTATTAAAATAAAGTGTTTACATATTAACTAAAATCATATCTTATAAAATGTTACATGTATTATACTTTGAGAAAAACTAGGCCAGAATATTTCTGAGGCCAGTCTCGTCTCTCAAATTCTGGACAATGGGCATGCTATGTTTATATAGTTTTTGTTTGAGGAGAGTGTGAAGATCAATTGTTCCAAATACTATCTTCAGTAAACAATAGAAGTACCTACACACACAAATACACACACACACACATATATTTTTGTTTGTGTACATATCTACATGTCTCTTTGAATCTATAGTGAATATCTATGTTTATAATGTCTTGGTCTATATATCATCATTTCCTTCTTCTTGGGAATTTGTTCACTTAATTGATGTATTGACATAAATCAGGTCCATCATTCCCCTGAGGGTCTTGACATTCCTATTTAAATCACAACCTTGAAAGGACAAAAATAAATTGCTTTCTCCATATTCTGTAGCCTATAGCAATCAAATAGTGCTGTCCATGATTCATCAGAGCTCAAGAAATGTTTTCAATGAAGATGAGGAAGAAATTTCAAGGGTTTTCTATTGTTTGTTGAGTTGAAACAAAGCATGCCGGGTTTCTGTTGCCACAGTAACAGCTTATCTGTATTAGTTCATTGCTTTATCTTATAAAGCAGCTAGGTTCTGTGTGTGTTTATGTGTATGCATGCATGTGTGTGCGTACTTTTCTTTGACTCAGCATTCGATTTGTGACATTTATTGTAATGGCATATGCATAGTATATAGATTAATTTAAGGAATAAATCATATTTTTTTAGATTCTTTCTAAGGAATAGTTAGAATAGTTCCCATTTTCACTAACACCGATAGTACTGCAATAAACATACATGTACATAACTCCTAGAACATGTAAAAGAATCTCTAGATTGCTTTAAGTTGGATTTCTGGGTTCAGGTTATATTAATTTTCAAATTTATTTGATGTAACAAAATTAAAAATGATTGTATGATTATATAAGCAATATATGTTCCTATTTTCCCATATCATTTCCAAAATATAATTTCACTAATCTTATTAATTTTATCCAATTAAATGAACGTGTGAAACAGTATCACATTTTAAATCGGCATGATTCTCAGTTGGTAGTGATATATAGTATTTTTAAATATTTATTAGCCATTTATTTTTATTTTTTGTATATTGCTGTGATAAGATCCTTTGTATATTTTTGTGATCCCATATCAGCCTGTGGTATGTCTTTTCTACACAGACATTCATCAGTTAGTATAAGCTGGGTTATCTTGCATTAACAATGTCCAAATCTCACTGCCTTCATGCAAAAAAGGTTTATTTTTTTTCACAGAGAGCCTGTCATGGGTTCAGAGGGCTCTCAGGAAAGCTGCCCCCCATGCAACCATTCAGCCATCTCTGCCACTCTGACTTTTCAGCACAAACCCTCCTCCACAATTCCTGTGACAGAGAAAGAGACAGCTGGAAGGTCTCACATTGGCAGTTAAGTTCTCAGGTTCAGAAGTGACACACGTTGTCTTCTTTCACAACTCATTGGCCCAAACTGCTCACATGGCTTCACCTTAACTGCAAGGGGTGGGAAGTGTTATCCTCCTAGATACCTAATAGGAGAAAAGAGCCACAGATGGATGATTCCCTAGACATTCTTATCACAGGAAGATTTAAAAATTAATGTATACATTTATTCTTCCCAATGAACTTTAAAATTATTTTAAGTTCTCTCCCCAAATATCATTGGAATTTTTATTACTTTTGCTGTACAATTTCAGAGTAATTGGTGATAAGGAGGGAAGAGGAGACCTGACATCGTCCAGTGTTAAGCCTTTCTATTCATGGACATCATTTGTGTCTCCAAATATTCAAAATTTTGTTCATATCTCCCAAGGAAGATCTGTAGCTTTAGCCACATTTGATCTGCCTTTTTCTAGTTTTTAGTTAATTCCTAGGCACTGTATACTTTTTTTGTTGCTATTATAAACACATTTTTTCTAATTTGCTATTTCCCATTTACAAAAAGACTACTTGGGTGTATCTATTCTGTACCTGACAACCTTAAGGGCACTCCTTTTGGATAGGTTTTAATGCATTCTTTTAGGTTTTCTAGGTAGATAATAATATTGAACAATGCTTTTACTCAGTTCTTTCTCATATCTATGTATTGTATTATTTTCCTGTTTAAAAAACAATAGTTTCAAATAGTAGTAATAATCACATGCAACATTACCTTACCATTTTAAAGTAAATGACTTTAGAGTTTTACGGTAAAGAATGACACTTATGATTAGGTACTGCCGGTCTCATTGTTCACATGGTTTAGGTACTAAGACGATCAGGAATGGATATTGCATTTTATCAAATATTTTTTCACTATCAATATACTCACATGATTTATCTATTTGTCCTATTGATCTAATAAATCATATTAACAGATTTTCCTATTAAGCTGCTTTTGCATTATGTAATAAAGCCAACTTGGTCATATTATATTACACTTTTAATTATGTTTATCGATTCAATTTACTATTATTTAGAATTTTCCTATCTGTTTGTAGCTAGCAATTGCTCTAAACTTTAGTTTGTTTTGTGTTCTCTTAATTTTGCTGTCAGGATTATTTTAGCTTCGTATAATGGATTGCAGAGTTACATCTTAATTTGCACTACAATGGTTTTAAGTAGCATTTGGATTTTCTGCTCATTAAAGATTTGCAAGGAATCACGTATAACAATCTTTGGAACTGGATTTGTTTTCTGAATATTTTTCAATTTCTTCTACATTCAATATTACGTTTTCTTGTCCTTCTTGGGACAATTATGATAGTTTTTTGTTTTCTTAGAAAATCGCCCATTTTATTGCAGTTTTCAAATATATAAGCACAGAATTATAGATTATATTCAACTACTTAAAATATACCTCTGCATGATTGTGTGATTCCTTTCTATACTTCTTTTAGAGGTTTATATTCTATTTCTATTATATCTTTATTCTTCCTGTACTTGTTAGTCTAATTTGATGTTAGCTTTTATAAAATACTATGCTGAATGCTTTATATTTATCTCTTATTTAATGATAACATCAATTGTAGTATAAAATTTCATCAAAATAAATTAGTCTGTATCTCATAAGTTTTGACATAAACTACTCCCATTGCTATTGTTCTATACGTCGTGTAAAATCTGCTTAATTTCTTCTTTTGCCCAACTGTTATTTTAAAAGTCTTTTACTTTTAAATAGTGGATTTTTGGTTGGCGATTTTGGTTTTATTTCAAGTTTACTGCATTATAAATAAGAACGCTTGATTTTTTTTTCTTTGAAATGTTTTGATGTTTATCTCATTCTAGGGTGTGCTCATTTTATTTTTTCCATGAGCCGTACATTTTATTTAAAAAATTGTATTTATGTCCATTTACACAAGACTTACACATTTAAAAAGAAATACATAAACTAACACATAAATGCCTGGTATAGTACAATAAAACATGAAAAAGCAAGTGTCTCTATTTCATAAAAGCATCTTTGTACAAAATTTATGATGCGGATATTTATTATTCAAAGGACGTAAGCATTTTTACTTTTTGTTGTGCTCCAGGAACGTTTGAAAGAATGTGTTGTTCCTACTTGTAGAGTACAGAGATCATTCTAGTTTGTGTCCTTATTGCCAAAAATGAACCTATGCCCTCCATGTCCCACACGGCTGTTGGAGAGGATTAAGGAGGAGGGTTCCCAAAAGGTCTGGACTGGCCTACACTGGGCACAGGGTTAAGGATCAAATGTCTATATTTAACTGAGACATCAGAATTGCCTTGACATGTCCCTTTTTGTTTCTTTGTACATGCTTCAGCCTTCTGAATTTTCCTTATATCCTAAATTCTTGTGATCTTAGAATGTTTTACATACTTTAAAAAGTGGGTTCTAAAACAGGAAGCATATTCCTGTCCTATTCTTCTCATATTTTCAAGGTTTGTCTTCTCAACTGAAACATGCATGGGAATATTGGGGAGAACCTTTATAATTCTGAGCAATTTACCTGATGCTAATGAAGGCAGTGCGCGTTCACCAAAATAGGTCTGGTCTTAGTTCTGATTGGCCAAGGATATCGGTTTCCTGAAGACAAACACTGGAGAATTAGGAGGCTGGTACAAAATTAACCATCAACAAATATTTTTTAATTAACCATCAACAAATATTTTTTGAATAAATAAGTACTTTTTCGTTTGTATTTTTTGTAAATAATATTAATATTTAAAGTCCAAATGGGAGTTTCTACATTGTAACCTAAGTGGTAGGACTTGGATTTGATCCTAGGTCTTCTGGCACAAGGTCATATTTTCCCAGTGAACTGCTTCTTTAAATTTTGCGTATTTCTTTTGTGACCCAGACAAGAATAAGCATTGTTAAGGGAGAAATTTGCAAAATCAGCTGTTGCTTTGGTTTTGTCAGTTTTATAAGCAGAATCTTTTCATTTGGGATCTGACATAACATTATTTTAATTTAATTTTTAGTAAAATTTATATATATATATATATAGTTTCCTACAAAAATAGACATAGGCATAAGCATATGAAATGTAAACAGTAATTAACTGAACATCTTAAAATACAACAAAGAATTAACTAAAAATTACTGAATGGGATGAGAATGTATGCAGTTTACTAGAGAGTTAATCTATGCAGAATTATACAAGAAACAACTGAAAAATGAAGTTTGGTTCTAGAATGAACTTTTATTCCATTTTTACAGAGGAACTGATGAAACCAAAAGTAGAAAACAGGAAAGGGCAACCTCTCTTTTTTGGTTCTATTTGGATACCTCTTTTTTCATTATTTTTCATTCTACATTTTCCATTGATTCTTATACTGTGTATGAGCCTATACGAAGCTCTTTGTTTCTTTGCTTTTTAGGATTCTTAGTACTAAAAACTAGAGAGTTTTCAATATTATGTTCTCAGTCTGTAATTGCTGAAAATTCAGGCTTTAGTTTGAGAATTGCCACTTGATTGTTTGTATTCCTGGATCTAACCATCTCTATTCCTATCAAGTTGTTAAGGAGGTTTTTTCCTTTCCTATGCATAGCACAAAAACAACTTCTAAAAGTTCCGTGTGAGTAAGGAGAATGTCTGCTTGTTCACTGCTGATATATCTGCAGGTCTAAAGCACAATGCCTGATATACAGTCAGTACTCACCATCTGTCCAAGGTCTCTCTGTGTTGTGCTCTGTTTCTACATCTGCATTTTCTCTCTCTGATCTGGGCTAAAGCAGTAGGTGGGGATAAAAGGAAAGGGTTTTCAGGTTGGATACATCTTGAAAACAGCTTCCTTCTAGAACTTGTTTACTTTTCTATTTCCGTTTTATGCTATTAAAAAATCTCACATGTCCAGAGCTGCACAAGGTTTTTCCATGTAACCACCTCATTTTTTCCTGAATGATAGTACATCCACAGACATTATTTTAGTCTAATTTTTGGTACAAAATATAAAACCATATCACTTTTTTGTTTTTGAAAAATGGAAATACTGTATAAAATCCGATTACTGTCTCACAATTTCCACTTTTGAGAATTCTTTGTTTTCCACACACATCTCTGTTTCCACCCTGGTGATCATCCTGCACATATCACTTTGTATGCTCATTTAACACACCATTGCAACATTTATTCTTGCTTGTACTTGACATTTATGGTTTTTTGTCTTTAAATATTTACAGTATTACATCAAAATCAACATGGTTTTGAGCCTTGAAAAAAATGGAGATGATATTTTCCTGATAAGCTTACTATACATATTTGGACAATATCGCAAATTTAGTGTATGACTTAACTAGTTCTTCAGCCCACATTTTCCAACACCTAATGCAGAACTTACTTCATTTTACTGCCTGATATCTTCTCTGGATAAGAGGCTTCAAAACACCTACCATGTTTTCCCCAAAAATAAGACCTACCTCAAACATAAGCCCCAGTTAAAATTGTCAGCCAGACAGACACATTTAGTACGTTATGACGATGTTCCAGAAGAAAATCATATGACTGTATTTGAATAAATGTAGATTGTTGTACAGGAAAAAATAAGACATCCCCTGAAAATAAGCCCTAATGCGTCTTTTGGAGCAAAAATTAATATAAGGCCCAGTCTTATTTTCAGGGAAATACAGTATAAGACCCAGTGTTATTTTCAGGGAGACACGGTATCTTCCAAATACCACTATATTAGTTTGTCCCTTTAGTTTATGAAAGTTGTAGCACTTTATCTGCACAAAGTGAGGATACAGAAACATGTCTGTTCTAGTGCTTAGCTGTTCGGTAATGGCTCATAATGTCCCTTCATGAGTGTCTGCTTTGCGTTCTGCCTTTTTCCATTAGTTTCCCTAGGTAACTATTGGGTTGGTTAACCTTCATCCAAAGTAGACCAGTTTTCGTGCGTGGTCATAAGTTGGGAAATTCTTCCTAACCTAATCAACTGTGACAAAGGCATCTATATTGTTTTAGCTTGAAGTACATGGCCTTCCACAGAGTCCTTCCTGAATGTTCACTTCTTAGCATGGTTTTTTTGAGGCTTCTTGTCCAGTGCATTCTATCTCCTACCTTCTAGGTCATGCAGTTCCCTTCATCGTAATTGTGCAACTCCAAGGATGCTCTTTCCTCACACTGTACAACTCTCTGGTGTACAGTGACAGCATGTGTGTCCCTTTCTCAATGGGATGGCAACTTGAAGTCACATCCAGTTACTCCATCCAGAGGCAATGCTTTGGTCTTCCTTCCATATTAAAAATAAGAGTTTCTGGTTAAAGAGTTGGAGGCCTGTCCCAAACCCCGCAAGGACTTCCCCTCAGTAATATTGTACATTTATGAATTAATCATAATTTTTTTTCTTGCCTAGGGAAATTGGATGTAAATGTGTACCTCCATTTATGAAAGTGCATTAGATGTTATAATGTAAATTTGTATATTAATCATATCTTTAACTTCATATTTTTTGTTTCATTACCTTTCTATACCCATTATCTCATTTAAGGGTTTTATATTATTCAATTGTTTACTTTTCTGTAAGCTGCTTCAAATTTCTCCCCTTTTTTGAATGAAGCAGATAAGCATTCTAAACAAATGAATATATAACTAAAGTTTTCTAATATTCAGTACTTGATTTAATTAGTTTAAAACACTTTTATTAGAATAAAATTGAATTTTAAAAGAGATTCTAAAACACTTTTGATGTTATTTAAACTCTAGGAAGCATTAAAATTATAGTGTTTTAAAATTGATATCCTGTTAATTCAAACATACATATTTTTGTACCGTTTAATTGCTCTGAATTAATTTTTTCCAAGCCACAGCATTTTAAAATTATTTTGACTTTTTATCACTGGATTATCATTGCATTTTCTAATTACTTGGGAAGCTTCATTATGGAAATATGCAGATGAGATTTTATGCTTCTTGTTTAGGATTTTGATTTTTCTATTTAGTAATTTGCACGTCTAGATCATCTGTACCTTGAGAATGAAACCTCTTCAAGGTCAGGGCCCATAATGACTCTATTCTTTATTATTACTCAGTAATAAAGTGCCCTTATTACTTAGTAGCTCTGTCACCTTGAGCAAATGGAATCTTCTCTCTGGGCATCAGTTTCCTGATTGGTAAAATGTGGATAATTGCAGTATCTATTTCATAAGGTTGTTGTAGTTGATTTAAAAGATTAATCAGAATAAGCATTTAGAACTAGTGCTTTGGGTATAATAGTAATGGGACCAGAAGCTGCTTTAACTGAAAGAAAAGTACACAAGTATTTTCACTCCCTATGTGAAAGAGGGTGGGCTCTGTCCCACACAGTAATTCAGGGCCCCAGGCTGATGGAGGCTCTGCTATTTTTCAACATGTAACTTTTAAGTTTATCCTGGGTCTGTCTGTCTGTCTGTCTGTCTGTCCGTCCGTCCGTCCATCCATCCATCCATCCATCCATCCATCCATCCATCCATCCATCCATCTATCTATCTATCTATCTCAGGCAGCAGTGGTGGGATATACGCATGGGGCTGGGTGAATGGAGGGTTACACAGAGAATATCAGAAAGGATTTTATGGTCCAGGCCTGGAAGTGGTGAATAGTACTTCTGCCCAAATTCCATTGACCAGATCACATAGTCCTATGAACGTTTGATAGTGGCTGGGAAATGCAGTACCTGCATGGTCACTTCTTCCCAGAAATAACTCTTCCCTACAGAAGAAGAACATGAATATTTGGTAGACAACTTGATATCACTGTTTCACAGATACATGAGAAACAATTAATAAATGTTGGGGATTGTTTAAATATCTTTACCTCCCACTTAACACAATGTATCATCCTTACAATTTACTTGCTAGACTCTCCCATTAGGCTGGGGGGAGGGGGTCCTTTGAAGTCACCCAGGGACTACATCCCGCACAGAGTCCCTGATTGTTGGCAGAAGTGAAGAACAATGTAAGTTCTTCACAAATGCTTGGTGAATGGATGTTTGTGGATAGCATGGACTTAAGGAATAAATGGATATCTGATCTATGTTGGATATACAATCACCATTAGCTGAAAATTACTAACAGGTCCTCTACAGCTGAAAGTTTGAAGTTACAAAAAAGTGAACTAGTCTCCTTGCTTAGCCTCACTGAGTAGCAACAGTCTGAAGAAGCAATATAAGCCATCTGGGTGTGGGTGGATTTGTAGAATAATGGATGCTCCTGTGGCAGTTAACGGCAACGTGGTTGGCCCCAACGAAAATATTGTATAATGGTTGCCACTGACTTCCCATTTCTCCAGACCCTTTTGGAAACACTCAATAAAGCTAGATGTGTGTGCAATTTATCAACGATTTTGTAATCTAAAATCAATATCCAGAGTTACGAGAATCTGCTTAGATTGACTAAGCTTTCCTCTACCGCTCCACTGTGTAATACCCGCTTTTCCAATTAGATTACATTTCATCTAATGGGAATGGGATGTTGAACCAGTGTCATGTTCCTTCACCGTTTTTTCCTCAGTACTTCTATTAAAATCACAGAAGAGGAATCCAATAAAGGACAAATAACTTGTAATCTATCTTCTGTATTCTCAGAGCCTTGTATCTGCATCTCTCATGACATGTGATGCTTTCTCTCTTATACGAAGGCAATGACTTAGGCCAGAGCTATGAAGGGAAAAAGTGGCATGAGCTGTTTTGTCACTATTCCTCTGGAGCTTTCACATCTCCTCCTTCATCTTCTGGTTCCTCTGAGGTCCGGGCAAAAGGAAGGTTCTAGACGGTAGGAGAAAAGACTTTTCGTTTAATTGTTTATATTTTTCTTGTGATTGTACGTGCACTGTCTTATAGCAGCCATCCAGATATTGGCTTTTCTGTGGATTTTTCTGGGGGTTCTCCAAAGGCCCCCTATGGGGATATCACTTATGCACAGGTCCCTGGTATGGATGTACTCTCTAGTTGACCTCCTGACACCCCTAATCAGCTTTTGCCTGTAGCAGAATCCCCTGCAGCTTCTTCCTCCTCGCTTGTCCTATTCCAGCTGAGCAGCCTCTATTGGCAAAATCCCATCAAGAACTCAAACATGGCTACTTGGTGTTGAGGATACTCATATATCCTTAGACTACCAAATCACAGAAGAGTGTTTTCCCCAATTCTAATAGACCGCTCTTAAATGTCTAGACAAGGGCTGACCCAATCAGCCTCACACCTTCAGACTTTCTCAGTAACTACTATGTGTGTTCACTTGTGCCCTCAAACTTCTGGGGATGTATATCAGACTCTTAAATCTCTCTCTCCCTAGCTTTACTGTGTCCCCATAGCAGCATGGGGTAGACCTCTGAATTTTTATTACTCAAAGAGCATTAAAACCATATTAACCTCCTGTCTTTTCTTGTATCAATCTAATCTTTAAGCTTTCTTTTTTCTTAGCATGGTAGAGGGGAGGCAGCATTCTAATCTCTTCCTAAGAAAGAAAAAGAATTCTTCACCTATATGAAAATTCTCCTACCAATTCTATTCAATAACCATTTGCATTTTTGTCTCATATAGACCATAAGCAGAAGGTAATAGAAGGTTTTACTGTCATTGCATTGGCTCTTTTATCTCTCAGTACAGCATGGATTCATCTCGCATAAACGAATTCTCTGTTCAAAAATTGTACAATTGCCACAGATCAAGCCATTTCAGGGTATTTAATTATTTTAAATTCCCAAATCCCATACCGAATTCATCTTTGCAGTTCCCCTGACTCTCTTTATTATATCCTTATTTATGTGTGTTTTTATGTTTGGCTGTGTACTTAGACCCTTTTTCTTTCCTTACAAACATGTCTTGTAAGTCTGTGTCTGGGTTTAATTTTCTTTGACAAATCCAAGGGACATATATCATGAAAATCTGTTGTTTTGCCATCGACAAAGTGGTTCTGAAAAAAAAAATATTGTAAATTGTGTGATTACATATATTATGACTAGATTTTTCTGTGTTTATGTTAGGTATGCTGCCTTCTGAGGTTGACTGACATCTATTACCACTTATCTCTCCTGAATGAGTCAATAATATATCATTAATTTCCTAGTCCAGATAATGATTGTGTCATTCATTATGGTGCTTGGATAGTTAGCCATGTGGAGAGAAAAAAGGATCTAAGGGAATGCTTTATTGTTTTCAACCATTAGGACTTCAGCCAAAATTCTGTGATAATAGCAAATGCTAGTTCAGTATATTGTTACTCTATCAATAAATATAATAGTATATTTTATTTTCTATAAAGTATGAAAGAAAATCTTAAGTGACTTATCCAACACTCTTGACACATGTTACCATTTCTATGACAGTTAGCTGATAACCACAAATTTGAGTGAAATACAGATGCTGGATGAGGTACATGTGCTGATGGTGAGGTACAGATGCTGGACTAAGTGGTCTTTTTTCCATGCTAGACTGACAATGTACACATTCTAGTCTTAGCAAAACCACAAATGGCCACACATCTAGAACCTTCGGAGTGACTTACAAATATTCAAAAATCCCCCAGTGTTAAATATGAAGATGCCTAGAATCTGTATATGGAGGTAATATGATTAAATGCAATTATGATTTTTTTTTCTGACACAGTAACTCTCCCCTGCTTGACTAAAATCTTTCTGAGAACTGGTACTCAATTACTTACTTATCTCTTTCCTCTTCCACCATCCCAATGAGGTTGAACATAGGATCTTTAAAATGTTGTGAAAGGATTTTCTCTGGAACCTAATGGGATCCTGGATCATTTGTACTTTCTAGGGAAACTAGCCAGTGGTTTGCTCCCTTTGTTAGGGTTTTCTCCCCTTTATAAAAAAAATTCCTCAGAATGAGATGTCTATATTTGCTGTTTCCATTTCCTCTATTCTCAGTCTCTTTTGCACCCCCATTAATAGGTGTTTTGTTCCCTCTTCCACTGCAAGAGTATTGGATGATCGTCATGATACCAAATCCAGTAGGTGATTTTTATTCCTTGTCATATTAGGTGTATCAACAACATTAGGAAGAATCAGTCTTTCTCTTCTTGTAACTCTTTCTTCACTTTGCTTCCAGGAGCTACCCTCTTAGTTTTTCTTCTACTTTACTTTTCACTCTTTCTCAATTGTGTTTGTTCATTCTTCCGCATATTTCTGAAGCCCACACTTCAGACCTCCAGACCTCTTATCCTCTGGGTCTATACTCACTCCCCAGGTTATCTCAGTCCCAGTATCAGGATTTTAAAAGCCATGTGAACTCTGACAACTCCTAAATTTTTACCAACAAGCCACACCTTTCTACTGAAATCATTCGCATGCATCCAACTGCTAACTCAACACATCCCCCTAATATGTAAAATTGTCACCTCAGACTTAATATGGCTGAAATATAACTCTTGCTTTCTAAACTCCCAATCTGCACCTCCTCTAGGATTATCTTCATGACTGGCAGCTTCCTCCTACCAGTTTCTCGGGCCAAGAATCTTGGAGACATCTTGCGTGCCTGTTCTCTCTTACACTCCACATTTAATCTATTAGAAAATTCTTTCAGTGGTCCCTTCAAAATATGTACTGAATCTAATCACTTCTCAAGACCTCCTTTGCTGCCGATTTGGTCTAAAATTGTATTGTTGTTCACTTGGGTTATTATAATAACCTCCAAATTTCCCTTGCTCCTTGAACCCCCCCACCCCACCCTCACTTGGCAAGAGTAGGCATTCAAGTAATACGAGGTAACTGAATTTATATTCGCTCTGAATTCAAATTTTTGCTAAAGGACTTAATGGTAACCTATTTTTACCAGGTGGCTGAATGGAGGTCATGTCAAACAGGCTTACCCTCAGGATTTGAGACAGATTGAGTCTTCCTCACCAATCAACACGAACGCACACACACAGAGACACTTCTCCCTTCTCTCTTACTAGGCTTTAAAAACTGCCTTTTAACTCCTGGTAAGGTTATTCAGTGAGACAGTGAATGCCCTTCAGATACAGTAAGCTCCACTTTAGGCTAGGACAGTCCAAGGGGATGAAAGTGGGCACTTTTTTTTTTTTTTTTTTTTTTTTAAGACTAAGATTCTGTTATAATAGATGATGAAATAAGAAATTAACAATGAATGAAATCTGGCCAAAATGCCCATCTGAGATCTTAAATCAGATATAATTGGCCTCTGCCTGACTTCCCAGTGACAGAAATGACTTCAAAATCAATGGCCACTGATAGATATTTTCTTCTACAAGGGGCCCAAATCAGCATTTCTGCTGGCTTGGTTTGTTTCTCACCCACTCTAACCTACTCCATTATTTATTGTCACAGGTCTGAGGCTTGAATATTATCTCAGCCCTGTTTTTCTCATTGCCCTAGTTTTAGGCTTCATGCTGTGTGGACTTGACCTGCCTTTGGCTATTAGGTTCATCAAAATTTTTCAGCTTTCAGTAATAACTTTCAGTGCTTTGTGCCAGGTGCCCTAGGGCCTGTGCATTCTCAGCCAAATCACAGAAATGAATAGAAACAACTTTTCCACTTTTACTAATAGGAGAACAAACTTCTTATCACACTTTCTGCAAAGTTGGCCTTTCATCAAAGTCTTTTGTTTGGGGTGATTGGGTCTGAGATTTAATCAAAGGATATTTGGCTCACACAGAAAGGTGTGGAATTATTGGCACTTTAACTACAGCGCTGCTTTTAGTATTCAGCTAATCACAATGACAATACTAATAATAGTTATTATAGCTACAATTAATACTACTACTTTGTGCTAGGCAATGTGTTGTATTCTTTACATTTAATCCTCACAATAGCCTTATAAAATATTGACTATTTTATCTCTTCTTTATATATGAAGATATGACGTTAGGAAAGGTTAAGTGACTTGTCTAAAGTCACAGAAGAGGCAAATTGAGACTGGATATTCACACATGCTCTCCTAATGCCAAAGACTACTATTTAAAAAACTTCACAATATTACCGTGTTTCCCTGAAAATAAGACCTAGTTGGACAATCAGCTCTAATGCGTCTTTTAAAGCAAAAATTAATATAAGACCCGGTATTATATATTATTCTATTCTATTCTATTCTATTCTATTCTATTCTATTCTATTCTATTCTATTCTATTCTATTCTATTCTATATTACATTGTATTATATGAGAGTTATGTTATAGTAAAGTAAGACCAGGTCTTATATTAATTTTTGCTCCAAAAGACGTATTAGAGCTGATGGTCTGGATAGGTCTTATTTTCAGGGAAACACAGTATCTCCCTTAGAACAGGCAGGAGTAACTATGAGTCAGGACATGGTACTTTCTTCTTTTCCTGTGAGGGAAGGGACCCAACCCTTTTGCATTCTCTTCTAATTATATTCATTTCTGACCTTGAAGAATAAGGTAGCAGAGCAGTTTCAATGCACCTACGGTGCCCAGGTTGAGAAAATAAACCAGACTCCCAAATGACTGCACTGGTCCCTATGTGATAGGAGCTTAGGGAAGCTACTAACTCATTTATAGCATTGAAAAAAACCAGGAGATAAGCATATATTCTTTCTGAGCAGATTCTGAAAAAATGGCGCCAGAAAGCTTTGGACGAAGAAACCACTTTTGGGTAGCATTCTCTTGGGTTATCCTGCCCCAGTGATTCACTCTCTTGCTGTTCTTTAAAAGCAGCTTTGACTCAAATGCTAATGTTTAAATTAGATTTTTAGTATATCAATTTCACTATTTTTCAGGAAAGAACTATTCTGCCTCTGGGCTTTTTACACTACATCAATAAGGCCCAAACCTATATAAATAACTTGATTGTCTGAACGTGAAAATACTTCATGAATCAGACTGACAAAAACAAGGAAACCCACACTCATTTAATCCTGTAGTTGGATCATTCCTACTTTTGGCTACCCTTTATATATTTCTCAATAAATTAACATGATTCTACTTGAGACCCAGATAGCATCAGTTTTCACTTTAAAGAGAAGGTGCTTTGATAGATCTTTTCTCTGACCAGCAAGAGGTCTTCAGAGACTCTAGGAACTCATTAATGTAGAGAGCTCTGAAGTTTCTGACTTGGCAGGATATCTACATTGAGTCAGTATTAAGTGGCCTAATGCTCAGTTTTCTTCTCACCTAGTTAGTTCCATGCATTAGAAAGTGATGTAGCAAAGTCACTTATTCTCTGTAGAGAAAGTTGCTGTTCCAAACTATTGGTTGGACTGTGAACTCCAGCGTGTAAATGTTTGTAGTGTTTCACAAGGCAGGAGCCAGGAACAATTGAACCATGGCTTTCATACTGCCTTCAGTACTTGGCTAAGTGTGATCTTAACGTCAAAGGAAAGCAATCAAGATCACTTCCCTTCGAGCCCCCAAGAATCTCATCTTGCTTAGTCAAATCCACACCACCTTTTAAAGGAGAAAGCAGGGGGCCTTTTGTGTTCTACCCAAAAGCATTAACATCGGGGATGACATAGGCAGGGCATATTATTTTATATCAAGGATCATTTCACCAATTACTCCATTGGATAGGGGAGACCATTGTAACACCTGAGCAAGCATGGGTGGAGGACAGAGCTGGTTGGAACTCTTGGCTTCCAACATCATGTGACTGATTTCCAGGTCCATGTATTAAGCTGTACATGTATTAAACTCAACATCTCCCCTCAGTTAATTAACAGAATGCTCATACTTAAAGTATTTAAGCTAGAACTCTGGTCTTCCCCTTGTAGAGAGTTGAATGGTGTACTTACCCAAAGATATTTCTACCTGGAATCTGTGAAAGTGACTTTATTTGGAAAAAGAGTCTTTGCAGACGTAAGAATCTTGAGATGAGATCATTCTGGATTATCTGGGTGGGCCATAAATCAAATGACAGGAGAGAAGACATGCAGAGGAGGAGAAGGCCATATAAAGACAGAGGCAGAGATTGTAGTTGTGCAACCTTCAGCTGAGGTATGCCTGGAGCCACCAAAAGCTGGGAGAGGCCAGAGAAGATGCTCCTAGAGCCTTTGCAGAGAGTGTGGCCCTGATGACAGCGTGATTTTGAAATTCTGTCCTCTGGAACTGTGAGAGGCTAAGCTTCTGTTGTTTTAATCCACCAAGTTTATAGTAATTTGTTAGGGCAGCCCTACAAAACTAGTACACCCCTCAAATCTGCATCATCCCTTAGATGATGGCAACTCCAGTCTTCCAGCTCAGGCCAAAAACCATCGGGATCATTCTTTAGTCCTTTCCTTCTTCCTTATTTCTCATCTAATCCATCAGCAAATACTATTTCTCTACCTTCAAAATTTTCTAAGAAGTCAGTTATTTCTCATTATTTTCATTCCCGCGGTCATCATCAAAGCTACCACCATCTCTTGCCTGTCATATTACAAAGCCTCTAATTCCTCTCCCTGCTTTGATCATGCCGTACTCTTCATTTCCAACATAATAGCCAGAATAACCCTTTAAAAAACATATCAGATCACGACATTTCTCCATTTAAATACCACCAGTGGTTCCCCATTTTACTCAGAGTATAAACCAAGGTTCTCACAATGGCTTCTCAAGCCCCTGCACAAGTGCTCCTGACTCTTAACCCTCTGAGAGAACTGCCCAGAACCTTTTCAAAATCTGCAACCCCTGCCCTACACAAGCCCCATCCCATTTACCTGCTTAATCTCTCTCCTGACACCCAATCTTCAATGATGTGATTAACTTTTTTATTAAACATATTGAATGTCTCCCCTCATTAGAGTGTAAAACAAGCACAATGAGGGAAAGGATTTTTTTTTTCTTTCTGTTTTTATCACTGTTGTATCCCAAGCTCCTAGAATAGCAGTCAGTAAATTATTTCTACAGAGGGCCAGGGAGTGAATCTTTTATTTGCTATGCAGGCTGTATGGTATTTATTGCAATGATTTAACTTTGCCATTTTAGTGTGAAAGGAGCCATAGAATGGGCATGGTGATGTTCCAGTAAATTTTATTTGCAAAAACAGGCATTGGGCAGGATTTGGCCTGTGAGCTATAGTATAGTTTTGCCAACCTCTGTCCTAGAACAATATATAGCACCTACTATTTGTTAAATGAATAAATATATGACATATATAGAAGTGGGAAGGTTGCTAATCCTCTGAGAGCCTCATTTTCTTAACCCCCTAATCAGGATATTCATGTAATCCCCCTCGGGATATTCTGAGGTTTAAATAGGAAAAGATAGCTGAGAACATGTAGGTGTGTATCACATGCGTGAAATACATGGTAGGGCTTTTCTCCCTCTGCCATGTAAAGACTAGAAAAAGGAAGGTGGTGTTACTTCAAAGAGCATTGTTTTAGTCCATGCAAGCTGCTATATGAGTATGTCTGTTGGCCATCTGTACATCTGTGTCCTCTTTGGAGAAATGTGTATTCTGATCCTCTGACCATTTTTTTTTAATTGGGTTACTAGTTTTTATGGTGTTAAGGTGAACCCTTGTTGGATATATCATTGGTGAATATCTTCTCCCATTTAGTAAGTTACCTTTCCATTTTGTTTGTGGTTTCCTTTGCTGTGCAAAAACCTTTTAGTTTGATTAGTCCCATTTGCTTATTTTTCTGTTTCCCTTGCCCGAGGTGCCATATTAGAAAAGTGTTACTAAAAGCCATGTCAGAGAGTTTACGCCTATGTTTTCCTCTAGGAGTTTTAGTTTGGGGTCTTACATTTAAGTCTTTAATCCATTCTGAGTTTATTCTTGTATATGGTGTAAGAAGGTGGTCTAGCTTCAGTTTTTATTTGCATGCATCTGTCCAGTTTTCCCAGCACCATTTATTGAATAAAATGTCTTTACCCTGTTTTATGTTTTTGCCTCCTTTGTCATAGATTAATTGAGCATATAAGCATGGGTTTATTTCTGGGCTCTTTATTCTGTTCCATCGATCTATGTGTCTGTTTTTATGCCAGTACCATGCTGTTTTGATTTCTGTAGGCTTCTAGTATAGTTTGATATCAGGTATTGTGATACCTCCAACTTCGTTCTTTTTTCTCAAGATGACTGTGGCTGTTCTCTCACATCTCTTCTTATAAGAGCACTAATCCCATCATGAGGGCTACACTCTTGTGACCTAATTACCTTCCAAAGGCCCTGTCTCCTAATACCATCACATTGGGGATTCAAGTTTCAGTATATGATTTTAGGGGGACACATTCAGTCCAGAGCAAGGATCTTATATTTGTACAGTGTTTTAATATTGAGCATTTTCCCATATATTACTTCAGGGTGTCCTCAGAGAAGCCCCCTGATGCAGCTGGAGAAGGGACCCTCATACTCAGAGTTTATGTGACTTTGAAGTCACCCCCATGGGGCACGGAATTTGAGAACTCGAGCTTGGGTTCTTAATCTCTGACCATGTGCTAGTCCCATGACATCATCATGGACTCCATCATTAAAACAGACTCTTTCTGAAAATAATTCTCTTCTTCTAAAATGTAAAGAATTTCAGTTTTGTTCCAGCACCCTAGTCCTCCCATCCCCTGCCCAACCTAACAGTTATACTGAACAGAGACTTAGAGGGCTCCGTCTACCTTGTTGCCGGCGGACATATTCAGTTGTACTTATTTGAGTAGGTGTCGCAGTAGGTGCCATTATATTTTTAATTTTTGGTTTCCCCCCCACCCCCTGTTGATTCAGGGCAATGAGAAATTGTGGGGAATAATCAGCATAGGAAAAGCAGCTCAGAAAAAGCAGAGGGGGTACTAAGAGGTGATAGGAGTAAAGATTTTGATTTCATACAGGGCTCCAGCCAGCGTGAGTTAGAGGAAACTGCTGATGTAAAACCCCTTTTTCCACTTCCACTTTGCTGCACAAGAAATCTGAATACTGAGCATCTATGCCCCGACACACACAGTGCGGTATAGAGATGGTATATAATAGAAATGTACACTTGAAATTTACATAATTTTACTAACCAATGTCACCCCAATAAATTTAATAATAATAATAAAAAAATGTACTTCCAATTTGCTATGGGGATTTCTGGGAAATCAGCTTGTCAATATGGGGTGACAAAAATTATGACTCCAGATACCCCATAATCAGGAAGACTGCCTAAATGAATGCGTCTTTGTGGCTCCCCCATCTTTCGTTTACAGCATTTCTACAAAGAGAAAGGAAACATTATCACCTTGCTTCTTTGTCTTCTGGACACTTGTTTAGCAACACCGAATCAAGAAGACCAGTATATTTCTGTTTCTCAAGTATATTTCTGAAGATACTTTCTCTCATCCCTTTTCTTGCTTTCTTCCTTTTTCAGCCAAAGGAAATGCTTATTTCATTAGTTTTTGTAACCACAGTGGAGGGTCCTTTGTAATTCATGGATCATTTCTCCTATCTAGCCTCATTAATTTTCTGTGACACATAAGTCTTGGCACCCATTTATCTCTGGATTATTGACACGAGAATGCAGTAGCTTTTAAAGCCATTAATGCACTTTGAATGGGCCTTTGTGTACTAATTTGGATTTAGTAAATGTAGTTAGGGTGGGAAAGAAAAAGCTTAAAGGGGTACTGTGACTAAAAGGCAGTGTTAGCCAGGAGCTATGTTAGTAATAAGATCATTTGAACATATTTTGGTAACGTGTAAGTGCCGGAAGTATTGAAGAGTGGGATGAAGGAAAAGCATAATATTGCAAATGGCAGGGGAATGATTTTCTTCTGTCTCTGAGCTCTGCCAACAAGGCAACCAGGGAAGAGAAGGGCTGAATAAACACAAAATTTTGGTTGCTGCACAAAATAGGATCAAAGAAAAGGGAAGAATAATCGGAGGTAATGATGGTAATTTGTTTTTTCATTCAGAGATAATTGACCTACACTGAAGACATAATTATGGTACATTAAGGAGATTAAAAGAAAGACAAAGGAAGAGGCATGGAGTGAGACAAACATGATTTAAGATCCTATAATTATATTTTATAACCACAATATTTTGATATTAGCCTTTCAACCCACAAAATGCAGGAAGAGCAGAAAACCAAGCAGATTCCATTTCAGTTATTTGATATGTGTTTTGTTTTCTTTTTTCTCTCTGTTTCTTCCACTTTTGGGTTTCTTTTAACAGCTGCCAATCCTTGAATAGTATTTACTAGTAATAAGGATGTGGAAAAGCAGAGAGAAATTAGGGTCTCTTTAGATGAGAGGACTGAACCTGCAATGAGAATTCTCTACTCCTGCCTTTTTCATCCAGCTCAAGCTTGGGGATTTGGGGCTCAATCTAAAATTCTAGCAACCCTCACCTGGGATTTCTTTCAGTTGTGTATTTCCCAAAGCGTGACTTAGGAGGCACATAAGATGACTTTAGGTTGTGTGTGGACCGTTATTTTAATTCACCAGTTATGGATTTGAATGAGCATTAAAAATGTTATTTATGCCTTAAATCCTTGCTGGCATGGTTGTTATTTGCTTATGATGAAGCCAAGTAAGCATAGTGAGTCAATTTAAAGGATAATGCTGTATAAATAGTTATTTCAGTGGTTCATGCCTTTGGTACCAGTTGTGATAAAGGCTAGGGAATTACTGGCATTTGTAAAACACTGCTTTAGTCCCTCCCTTTCTTTCATCCCACACAACTGTTCTGTTACTTCCCCATGGCAATATAATGGGAAACAGGTGGGGTGGCAGTTCTGACCATGGAAATTTGGTGCAATAATATGACCACACTGATATTAATCCAGCAATCTGTAACCTTCAGAAATCTGGACTTATTTATGTAACAAGTCAACTAAGGCTGCCAACAGATCAGCTGTTAGTCTCGAGAGTAGGCAGAGAGGGAAAGCCAGAGATACCACGGAGGCTGTATATTGTTGATACATCTCTTCTCTTCCCTCTTCTGTCCCCTCCCCTGCCCTCCCCTCCCCTGCCCTCCCCTCCCCTCCCCTCCCCTGCCCTCCCCTCCCCTCCCCTCCCCTCCCCTCCCCGTTCTTTCCCGTCCCTCCCCTCCCCTCCCCTCCCCTCCCCTCCCCTCCCCTCCCCTCCCCTCCCCTCCCCTCCCCTCCCCTCCCCTCCCCTCCCTCCCTCCCTCCCTCCCTCCCCCCCTCCCCTCCCCTCCCCTCCCCTCCCCTCCCCTCCCCTCCCCTCCCCTCCCCCCTCCCCCCCCCTCCCCTCCCCCCTCCCCCCCTCCCCCCTCCCCCCTCCCCCCCCTCCCCTCCCCTTCCCTTCCCTTCCTTTTCCTCTCTGTTTGGTCCATGTCTCTATGCAGAATGAGGTGGTATGCTTTCCAAAACCATGCAGTCTCTTCCGTCAAGATGGGCTCTGTCAAGAAAAACATACAGAGCCCATTAAAAGAAATTCAGTTTTTCCCACCTCATTTCTCTCCTTACCTAGCCTCTTCTATTACACACATGAAAACACACACCTTCTCTTTGATCCAGCGTTCAATGCATCATTTTTGAAGGTGCAGATCACTGCTTGCTTAGGTGTTTAGAAGGCTAGCGTTCACTACTTTCTAACCAAACTCCAAAAAATCTTTGCATTCACGTGAAAACTGGAACTGATATCCAAACTACTTGCTCAGCATGAAGTGAGACAATTTTTCTAAATACACAATCTAAGCTAAGTGGGTTGCTAAGTCTAGAATAAAATGGTCTTCAGGTTGAATTAAAAAAAGACATATAAAGAAAATTGGTTGTAAACTATTCTTAGATGGAACTATCTTACCAGGTAGACCTCAGAAATGCTATTTAAGTTTTTTGTTTGTTTTTTCAAATTAGTTACGCAATCCTCATATCCTTTTCTTCTTATGGCAAAAATTCCTGCTTTGGAAGTTGCTATACACTGCTCTCTCACTTGGAGCATCCCACACTGCATTGGTGCTCAGCTCACTAACTTATCAGTACCCTGAACATGAACCCAGAGACAGATACAACAGAGCTGGGCTGTACTCAGAAGTTCAGTTGACAGTCAACACCTGGCATTGGTGTTGATGTTTTCAACCCATACCTCCCTGGCTAGCCTTGGTTGTGATGCTCCACTTTTAGCCTACAAATAACCTAAGATTCTTTCTCAACATGGTGCTTGAGACAGCCATCACTAAGCAATGGAAGATAATCTCCAAAGGGAAATTTATTTGCATCCTTAGAAGAAAACCCTGGAAGGAAACCCTGTATAAAATCACATGGGCATTTGTAGAAGGAAATCATTGATCATACAATAATCTCACTTGTTCTCTTATCTCACAGGCATTTTTAGTAGCTTAATAAGTATTATTTTTCAAGCACTTTATAACCCAAGAGAAGTACAAGGGCTTAGATCTATTGGTGGTCTGTTTGTGATCTATAGGGAAAGATTCCAAATTAAACCTTCTAAGCATGACAGCTCCATTTTAGACATGCCCAATTTACCACACTTAAGCTTTAAGTAACTTGGGTCAGAACAAAGCCTTAGTTCTGCTCTTGTTTGACATCTCTGAGCATCTACTGTCAGCTTTAACACGCTGTACATTGACATTATTCAATATACCTTATATACCAAGATGCATTCTAGCCATTTAAACAAGTGTGGACTTTTAAACTGGCAATGGGGATAACTAGTCTAATGCTTATGCTGTCAGACTTGAGCACACAATGTGACTCATTGGCTATGTAGTTGTTGGGAAAAGGCAAGATACAATTTTCTAGTCTCCCTGAACTTCGTAAAGAAAAGGTAAACACTCTAATATCTTTCTTTTTTCAAAAGGAATTACTTGCAACCCAAACTATATCTCTATGTTTCTATTCATTTGTATATGTATGTATGTATGTATGTGAATGTGTGTGTGTGTGTGTGTATTTCTGCTATCTGCTCGATATCTTCATCTCCTCTTACATTTAATAGTGAAGGGTTAGTCCTTTTTTATTTTATTTTATTTCATTTTATTTTATTTTTTGTCATGAGTCATTCATGAGATTGCTGCACTTTGAAGTCATATGTTCTGTGTGTCACCCTACCGAACACCACTTGGATCTCCCCCATACATCTCCTTCAATAGTATACCTGGCCTTCCTCCTGGGTACCAGAAAAATCACACTAGCCCTCACTTCCCCTTCCCTTGGTTGTCCAAAGCACCGCTGTGCAAGCCTTTATGGGTGTAACCAGCTTTACTAAAAAGTTGGAGTAACTAAAAGAAATTACAACATGAGAGGGGTGAAAAACAGTCAATGTGAAATACAACTATTCCCATAGTGGAAAGCATCCAGGAAATTCAATTCTTGCGAGGTAAGGGTTCATTCTGAGTGGGGAGTTCCTTTGGAATGCTTTCTGTCACTAAGTCTCCCTGTTCTCACACCTCCTCTAATGTCAACTGTGCTTCAGACCATCCATCCTATTCCTTACACAAAGGAGCACATGAGCCAATGTGTAAATTATTTGTCTTAAGATAATATTTGGAATCATGGCTCTGGGGCCTCCAGCAGGACAGAACCCGTGGCTCTTGTCTTTTCGATCCCATTGAATAATATGGTAAAGAGTAATAGGGTATGGGTGGTTTTATTACTCAACCTCCACACAATAGTACAGGATGGTGTGAGGCAATTCACTTGGAGTATTTTCCACCAGTGGGAGTTGCAGATTCATCTCTGTATTATTTTGGTTGTCCAGTAGCTAATTATAAATCAGACAGAGAGAAATACTTTCAACAAGAAACAACTCTTAGGAAGAGTGTAGGCTAACAATCTTATTGTTTATATGTCTCATAATGAAATTGATTGATTGGGTTAGGTCCGGGTTGTAGCAAACCAAAGACTATTTTTTCTGAAGGTGCCATTTGTAGCTATCAGACACTCAGGAGTTGCTCAGCTACAGAGGTAGCACATTTATATCAAAAATATCATGTAGGTGCAATCCCATGGTATTAATTTCACTTAAGATACAAGCTAAGTGGTGCTCTTTAAGTTTGTCAGAAAACAAGGCCCTATGACTGTTATATCTGATTTTGAGTACATATGTGGAAATTCAAGCTCAGAATGGACAGGTCTTCCCTCCCTCCTTCCCTGTCTTTCTCTTTAAAATAAACCACAATTCTATGTGTAATCTTTCAATTTAATTTTTGCCAAGTATTTCAAATTATGAACAACTCTGTGCAAGCCAACAAAATGTTTGCAGGCCAAATTTGTCCTATAACCAAAGATACTGCATTCCATCTAAATCCTTAAGGCACAAGAGAAACATTTTCCTAACTGCCCTAATACATTGAGAGATTGTTTTTCTTATAATAGGAATAGTACTTCACTATTACAGTTATAGTTAGAATGACTGGATGTCA
This sequence comes from Rhinolophus sinicus, assembly GCF_057876585.1. Taxonomy (NCBI): domain Eukaryota; kingdom Metazoa; phylum Chordata; class Mammalia; order Chiroptera; family Rhinolophidae; genus Rhinolophus; species Rhinolophus sinicus. The sequence continues at coordinate 32,687,815 of NC_142512.1, forward strand.
TGTTTTGCCTGAGGCTGTCCTTATTTTATAGTTATAATCATGGTATCCAGTTTCATTTAGCATTTGTTCTAGATTTTTTTTTTTAACCAAAGTGTTATTGCTGATTGCTGCTTTAAAATAACCAGTGTGCATTTGGTTTATTTCATTTCTACTTCCAGCTTCTGCCATGTCAAGTGTTAAATGTATGTGCAGTGAAAGAGTTCTTACTTTAACATGTAGTTAAATATGAAAAATGGATTAGCGATGATCTATTTCTCTTTTCAGGCGTTTCCCAAATACAAAATAACTAACACCATGACTCCTTCCTTTGAATAACAGCATTAAGAGTGCTTGGTGGTAAACCAAAGTATACTCTTTTAGGAGAAGCTAGGGACAGCTAACACCAACAACTGCTTGTTGTTGCTATTTCTGCTAACTACTTGGTGAATTGCTGCAGTCCTGCCTTGGAACGCTAGCTACCCAAGGCACAAAGCCCCTAGTTGCAGATGGTGGGGAACTTGCAAAATTATAGGTTGGATATTATAGGTCAGATATATATGAAATATGTACGGGGAATAGAGAGTTGTTAGAATGCTGTTTCCACAGTGATTTTTGTCATTTATTTAATGGTTCATTCTATAAAAGTTTATTTTACTGTTTCATTATACTTTTATATTTTGCAATAAATTATTGGCTGTGATGAACTACAACAAGAAAGTATATGTTTAATAAGATTAAATTTGAATTTCTTAACATATTAATGAATGAAATTTTCATAAAATATTGTTGACAATTATTCACTAAGGGGTTGTCATGAATGATACTGATGACTACATAAATGCTAGCGTCAAAAATGAGCTCAAAAAGCATTAGAATCTATTTCAAAAATTAATAGTTACTTTGAGAAGACTATCTTGTGGACAGTGATTGAAAATACACAGCTTAGGAAGTTTCATTGTGTGATACAAGACTTTTCATTTAGATTAAATGACAGCTCTAAATTAATTTCTTTCATTGTTGCTTCCAACTTTCCCTATGAACATACTGAAAGTAAAGTAGCAATTGTTAATATGATAGCTTCATTAGCAGAACTTTGCAAAGATTTAAATGATAGCAGTTCTTGTTTCTTAGTGTCAATGAATGCTTCAAGTAAAAAATGAATCTAGATCAATTCAGTAATAGTTTATTTTTTAATTCCAGTTAATGGAATCAAAATCATGCTGTCAAAGTGACAACAGCTAACAGTATTGTGAATGCTATGATACATTTAGTTAAATGTGTCAGCATTTCATATAAAATATTTGTTTTGTGGAGAAAATATAAACACAGATTTTAGTGGAGCACAGTGTGGTGGTAAAAATACTGTATTTTTTTTTTGTTTTGTTTTGTTACTCTAAAGAAGAAATTTATTAAGAAATTCCTTGCATTTGCAAAGGGAGGAAAGTGAGAAAAATGTATAAGAAAAAAAGAGTTTTTATGGGTTCTGGGATTCTTTGGATATGTGTTTATTTTTAATTTATTTTTCCTCTTTTAATTAAATTTACTTGGGTGACAATGGTTAGTAAGATTACACAGGTTTCAAGCGTGCATTTTTATAATTCATCATCTGTATATCACATTGTATGTTCACACCCAGAGTCAGTTCTCCTTCCATCACCATATGAGTATTTGACTCCATTTACCCTCTTCTACCACTCCCCCTCGCCCCTTACCCTCTGGTAAACACTAACCTGTTGTCTGTGTCTATGAGTTTTTGTTCCTTTGTTTTGTTCCTTTGTTGCTTTCTGTTTTATATCCCACATATGAGTGAAGTCATATGGTTCTCAACTTTTTCTGTCTGACTTATTTCGGTTAGCATAATAATCTCAAGATCTATCCATATTGCCTCAAATGGCAGTATTTCATTTTTTCTTATGGCAGAGTAGTATTCCATTCTATACACCACATCTTTTTTATCCAGTCATCTATCGAAGGACACTTTGGTTGTTTACATGTCTTGGCCACCATCAATAATAAGTGTTGGCGAGGCTGTGGAGAAAAAGGAACCCTCATACACTGTTGGTGGGAATGTAAGTTGGTACAGCCACTATGGAAAACAGTATGGAGGTTCCTTAAACATGTAACAGAATTACCATATGACCCAGCAACCCTCTCCTAGGTATCTACCCAAAAAATCTGAAACATTTATCCATAAAGATATATGTGCTCCGATGTTCATTGCAGCATTAAAAATAATGTTCTTATTGAACTAAGAGGCCATAGAGCAGAAGTATACTTAGAGTTGCTGTGGAGCTCACATCATTTATAATTGCATATAAGCAAAATGCGCTAATTTCCCAATCAAAAGGTAATCTGTCGATATTAAAATAACAAATATTGTCATATATGTCCACCTAGAATAAATAAATGGCAACTTTTTTTGTAATGAGGATGGTATGAAATTAAAAATTAACAAAACAAAACTTCAGCATGGCAGTACATTCTTACTTTTCATGGTTATCCAGAACAGTCAGACATGTTTGAATTTGAGATGAGCAACTTTATAAAACTAAATGCTTAACGATCATGATGATATTGAGCTTCTATTTATTGAAAAAAAAGGGAGTCCTTTAAGTTTTGGTTGCATTTTGTTCAAAATTAATTAAAAATCATTAATAAAAATATGTAACACACACATGCCAAAAACTGCAGCTTTTGAAGTACTTAGCAAGCTTGCGAACAAGAAGACAGTGAAATTGCCCTCTCAGAAAGGAAAAGAGAAACTGAGCAAACAGAACAATGGAAACCCGAATTGTAACTTTGCTGTCCAAAGTGTGGACCCTGGCGGCATTGGCTTCACCTGGGAACCTGTTAGACATGCAGCCTCTCACTCACCCAGACCTGTTGAATCAGAATCTTCATTTTAGTAAGATTCCTGGAGCATTTGTATTTCCATTAAAATTTGAGAAGCACTGGTATAAAAGAGTTTATTAAGAAATTTATTAATTACAATTTGGAATATCTTGACAAATGAGAAGACTATTTGGATGATGTAGTTTTTATTAGTTGGAAAAATTTATATTCCCTTCTAGGATGACATGAAATGAAAAAGGCTACGAAGTTGCAATATCTAAATTTGGAAATTATACAAAATAGTCATAGAGAAAAAATTATAAATGAGATTTTATGATTATGAAAGAAAAGTATCTAAATGGAAACAAAAGTGCAATACCCATGAAAATATTCTAAAATATCTACTTATCAGTAAGATAAAAAATTAGAATTGAGAATAACATCCATTTATGAGAAATTGTTCTGACCTTAACAGATACTTCAATGTCTGTAGAGAATGATTTTCTCAATTATAAACATCATGGTCTACAGAGAAGAGTCAATTGAAGGTGTCAACAATTTTAAATCTATTACATATAAAATTCAATGTTGAGGGTGATGTGTGAAATTCAGCTTTATAAATTAAAAGATAATGAGAGCATTTTGAAAAAAACAACTTTAAGGAGAATACCAGTGACAAGACATTAGACATAGATATGGCTAAAAACGAATTAAAATAAATGAAGCTATGCCAAAATAATTCTGATGTTATTTTTAATTTTTTTGCTTATAACATCAACAATAAATATAGTAAGGTTTTATAACCAATATAATACTGTTTTATTTGTATTTACATGGATATATGTTATTTTAATTTTTAAATTACAGTTAACATTCAATATTATATTAGTTTCAGGTGTACCTCATAGTGGTTATATATATATATAACTCACAAAGTGATACCCTTGATAAGCCTTGCATCCACATATAGAGTTGTAAAATATTATTGACTATATTCCTTAAGCTGTTCTTTACAACCCCATGACTGTTTTGTAACCTCCAATCTGTACTTCTTAATCCCCTTACCTTTTTCTCTCAGTCCCCCAAAGCCCTTACCATCTGGCAACCATCAGTTTGTTCTCTGCAGCTATGAGTTTGTTTTTGTTTTGTTTGTTCATTTATTTATTTTTGTAGATTCCACATAAAAGTAAAATCATATGGTATTTTCTTTCTCTGACTTATTTCACTTAGCATAATATCCTCTAGGTCCATCCATGTTGTTGCAAATTGTAAGATTTCATTCTCTTTTATGGCCGATTAATATTCCATGGAATATATATGTGCCACATCTTTATCCATTCATCTTTTGATTGGAGCATTTAATTCATTTGTATTTAGTGGTTATTGATAGGTATGTAGTTATTGCTATTTTATTGTTTTCTGATTGTTTTTGTAGTTCCTCTCTGTTCCTTTCTTCTCTTGCTCTCTTGTATGTTGATGACTTTCTGTAGTGTTGTATCTAGATTCCTTTTCTTCTATTTTTTGTGTATCTCGTGTAGATCTTAGTATGTGATTATCATGTGCTTCATATATACTAAGCTGTTTATAGCAGTCTGTTTTAAGTTGTTGGTCACATAATTTGAACACAGTCTAAAATCACTACCATTTTTACTCCGTCCACATTCATGTTTTTGTCATTATTTTTTACTTCGTGTTTGTATGTGTGCATGTGTGTGTGTTTGTGTGTATCCTATAATCTACTGTTGTAATTACACATGATCTTCCTAATTTTTCCTTTTAACCTTTGTACTCGCTTTACTGTTGGTTGATCCACTGCTTTTATTATGTTTGCCTTTGTTGGTGAGGATTTTTTTTCTTTGCAATATTTTCTTATTCATAGTTTTGAGTTTTTGTTCTTCTTAAAGAAATCCCTTTAACATTTCTTGTAATACTGGTTTGGTGGTGATGAACTCCTTTAGTTTTTCCTTGTCTGGGAAGATCTTTTTCTCTCCTTTGATTCTAAATAATAGCCTTGCTAGGTAGAGTAATCTTGGTTGTAAATCCTTGTTTTTTATCACTTTGAATATTCTGTGCTAATCCCTTCTGGCCTGCCAAGGTTCTGTTGAGAAATCAGCTCACTTGTAGGTAACTAAATTCTTTTCTCTTGCTGCCTTAAAGACTTTTTGTCTTTAACCTTTGACCTTTTAATTATGATATGTCTTGGTGTGGGCCTCTTTGGGTTCATCTTGTTTGGGACTCAGCGCTTTCTGGGCTTGTATGTCTATTTCTTTTCCCTGGTTAGGAAAGTTTTCAGTCATTATTTCTTCAAATAGGTTTTCAATTCCTTGCTTTCTCTCTTCTCCTCTGATACCCCTATGATGTGAATGTTGTTACACTTAATGTTGTGCCAGAGGCCCCTTAAACTATCCTCAGTTTTTTGGATTTTTTTTTTTCTTTTTGCTGTCCTGATTTGGGTGTTTTCTGTTACCTTGTCTTCCAAATTGCTGATTTGATCCTCTGCTTCATCTAATCTGCTCTTGATTCTCTTTAATGTAGTCTTCATTTCAGTTATTGTATTCTTCATTTCCGATTGGTTCTTTTTTATGTTTTCTATCTACTTTTTTATGTTTCCTATCTCTTTGTTGAAGTTCTCACTGAGATCATCTATTCTTCCCCTAAGTTCATACAGCATCCTTACAACCACTGTTTTGAATTCTGTATCTGGTAGATTGCTTGCCTCCATTTTGTTTAGTTCTTTTTCTGTAGTTTTATTCTATTCTTTTATTTGGGACATGTTTCTTTGTCTTCTCATTTTGGCTGCCTCACTCTGTTTGTTTTTATGTACTGCAAATGGCTTAAGTCACGTGGATGGAGAATCAGATGTGGTGCACGCTTGTGCCTGCTGACTGTGTTGGGGGAGGGTTCAGCAAAGGAACAGTGATGCCTCTTGGAGAGAGCTGCCCCTCCAGCCCTCAGCCTGGAGCCAGACAGTTCAATCCCTAAACATATGTTCCTGGTACTTTTCGAGCTTCTGTCCCTTTGCTGGAGTTTGGGGCTACTGTTTGTGTATGAATGAGTCTGTGGATAGGCCCTGTAAGAAGACGCCTGGGTCTGCAACAGCCCTCTGTCTCACCTGGATAGAATCCCATTGATTTTCACAGCCAGATGTTGTAGGAACTTCTCTTCCCAACTTTGGTGGTCTGGGCTGGGGAGCCTGGTGTGGGGCTGGAACCCCTTGCTCCTCACCGGGGACCTCTACAGCAGAGATATCCCTCCTGATTCTTGACTGCCACACATGGGTATGGAGCCAGCCTGTTGTGTGTCTCCACCCTTCCTACCAGGCTCCATGTGGCTTCTTCTTTATCTCCTTAGTTATAGGATTTTTGTTCAGCTAGTCTTGAGGTTGTTCTCTACAATTCTGTTGTAATTTGGATGTGGTTGTGTGAGCAGGTGAGCATAGCATTTACCTACTTCGTCATCTTGTCTTGGATATACATTATTTTAATTTTAAGGAAGAATTCTATTTTAAAAGTGATTTTGAATAGGATTATTTTAAAGTTCCAGCAATATAATAAATCCAATCTGACAGACAATAAGTCATTTCAAAAATTATACGATTGATATTATCCCTCAAATGTGTCCTAGTTTGTGCAGTATATCATAATGCAGAACCATATTAGTTTCTTTCCATTTGTTCCTTTCACCTTGCCTTATCAAATTATGCCTCTGCTGACCTGTTGGAAGAAAAAAAAAAAGGTTGCTTTACATCGTCTATTTTCTTAAATGTGAAAATCTGGCAAAAGCCTTGAAACAATCACTTTTAAAGGCTCAAGTAAGTTAAGTTCTCAGGCAAAGACAATAATCCTCTCCAGTTTTGAGGGGTGGGGAAAAGGAGATGATAGAGAAAATAGATATGGGTGATTTCATAACTATAGTTGCATATAAATTCATTTAAAATATTTTATTAACTCAATGCATTTATATTGACATTATGCCTAATATACCACGTTATATGTCGTACTTCTGACTATATTGTCTTCATCTCTCACCTGGATTATTGAAGCAGCCTTCAATTAACAGATATCCTCTTCCTATTACAGGTAAATGTTAACATAGAGGCCAGAGGGCTTTGTTTACATTTTAAGGCCACTTTATTGTAACACCCTTCTGCTCAAAACCTTCTGATGGCTTGCCATCTCATTCATAATAAACGCCAAAGACCTTACAGTATCCTACGAGACCCCTCATGTTTACTTTCATCTGATTGAACGTACAAAAATAATGTGATAATGTGCCAACCAACCACTTACGAGTACATTTTATTTGGTTTTATTTCAGAGACCCTCGATTAAGATTTACCTAAATGGACATAGTGTCTTTGCTGTATCTGCCATTGTTGGTTCCACATCTCATGCTTTGCTGTCTTTTATCTCTTCCACCGTGAGACTCATTCCACTCAATCTCCAACTCTACCTGCTTCTCTTTTGGACAGAGTTCCTTTTAGGTAGTCAGCCTTCCCCTGAGTTCCAGGGAATACATTTTTCTTCACAATTTTACTACATGTGATTATTAGCCAGTGATCTATTTAATTGGTAGATGGATTTTTGACAAGCGTTTGTTCCCAATTAAACTTCATCTTCCTAATCAAGGACTTATCTTTCTGGCTACTAGTCAATGAATATTAGAGCAACACAGATCCACTTGAATATGAGAATGAGCAAAATGCACTGTGACAGTAATTTCGGTGAGTCTCAGAAATTATCCAATTTCCATTCATAGCCCACAGTGTCTTTTGTTCTGACCTTTTCAATGATCCTTATTGTGAATCATCCATGTGTATATCTGAGAATTGATTCTGCTACAAAGATAGTCTTCCAAGAATGACAGTCTTATGGCAGTCTTATAGCTTATGGCAGTCTCTCTGTATTTTGATTTATAAGAGAAACTATTTTCTTACCATGCATTTGGACAATAAAATACACACTGCATTTTCTGATGCATAACTTTTTCACTCATTTAATCTTTCATTCCTACTAGGTGCCGCAGACCGGTTAAGATTCAAAGCTACTTTCAGGGTACCATTAATCATATGGCAACTTTGTGCTAATTAGAAAAATGCACCCTTTCTCTTGGAATACACAACTCTGTGTCAGGTTGCATAACTTGATGAGCAGAGCAAGGGTAATTTCACACCTCTAGTCACTCCATTATCTGGGCACCTTTGGGCAATGAACAACTTGCATCACAGTTGACAGTTCTAGAGATGAAAGGCATTTCCTTTGCCCTCAAAGAGCTTCATTCCCACTGGAAATTTCCTGAGGAGATGGACTCTGGTTTGATCTTCTTTATTCCCACTTACACCTAGAGGAAGGGCCTGAGCATAGTAAGTTCTTGATAAATACTTAAAAGAATTAAATGTCCAACTTAGTAGAAATGACAGGATAGTATGCTCTGGAAATCAGCATATGTGTTTTTCACCAGCTTTTATCTGGCAAAAACTTTGGCAAAAAAAGTTGCAAAACTTTTCACTTGGACTGAAAGAGGAATACAAAAAAAAAAAAAAAAAAAAAAAAATTAGAGAGAGAGAGAGAGAGAGAGAGAGAGAGAGAGAGGGAGAGATATTTACTTGAGAGACAGGAACAAGTATACTTACTTCATGAATTAAATTGCAAATGGGTTTGTATTGTCAATACTAAAATGCCATATAATTTCATTTGGAGAGCACAGAAACTTTTATTGCTTTCAGAGATATAAATTCCTGTATATATCATAATGAAATAGGATTCTTTGAAATATGGATCATGATCAAGATTCTGTTATTTCAGACATCTATTCAGCCTCTTTTTACCTCTCTCTGTGGATCGGCAGTTATTCTCATTAGCAGAGATGTCACAGGATCCATTTGAATTTTACTGATACCCTTTTAACACTCTACTCGCTCAGCCCTGGACAGATCTTTGTCTATCAATTATGCAAAAAGAGATGTCACATGAAATAAGACCAATATCCCAGAGCACAGATACACTATTTCCAGTCCCTGACACCTTCTCTTCTGCAGTGAGACTAAGAACAGGTCTCTTGTTTATCATCTTGACATTTACAATTGAAGAACTGTGGTGTGCCAGAATGTCAGTGACTTCCTGGTGGACATACCATGTGTCCCCAAAAATAAGACCGAGCTGGACCATCAGCTATAACGTGTCTTTTGGAGCAAAAATTAATGTAAGACCCTATATTATATTATATTACATTATATAAGACCTGGTATTATATTATATTATATTATATCATATCTGGTATTATATTATATTATATTATATTATATTATATTATATTATATTATATTATATTATATTATATTATACTGGTTCTTATATTAATTTTTGTTCCAAAAGATGCATTAGTGTGGGGAGCGGGCATGAGCTGACAAAGGCCTTGCAGCTGCAAGGTCATTCTCATGGGAAGTCTTGCCTCAGCAATCTTCCCAGGAAGTACAAGATAACACTAATATAGCCACAGACATACAAACTTGCCAATGTACAGAATGGAATGTTCTACTGATAGTTACTTGTTCTACTAATAGTTACTTGTTCTACTAATACTTACTTGTGTAGACTATTGTTCTAAGAATGTATAAAAACTGTGTGTGAAATAAAGACTGTGCCACTGCTCTGCTATCCGTGGACGGTGGACCTCCCAATCCCAGCTTTCCTGTCTCTGTGCCTTTTCTCAATCTCACCCTTCCCCCTCAGGTAGAGCCCTCCTGGTCGCATGGGCCGCGACCATTTGTAACCACATACAAGGTATCTGGAACCATAACAATCTTAGCCTTGATCTTAGTGACCTCCATCGAGAAATTTTTAACATTCAACATGCACACAATCCCATTTTCAACCCAGCCAATTTAGCTCAACAATTGCTTACCCAGCTCAAGGGGTTTAACCCATTTAACCTTCTCCGACATTCATTCTGGTTTTTATGTAGTATCTTTGTTCTAGTATTTACTCTGTTTTGTATCTTTTCCGTCAGCTATCGAGTCATGCAACACCGACTTGTAGACCTCCTTCTTAATCAACACCAGCCATGGCTTAAAGCAAAAACAGAAGGTAGAGATGTAGAGAGCAGGTTGCAGGCTGACAGGTGCCTGAGGCCTCGGGCCTGAGGCCTCGCCCCAACATCTCACCCTAGAAAAATTAGGTAACACAAAAGAGTCTGTGAGACTAATCCTTTCAGGGACTTTACCTCACTTTGTGCTTACACCTTATGTCTTCCCATTTGGCTCCAAAAGATGGCTGGCTAGTCAATGACGGGTAAGATTCCTCAAGGGAGGAACAACCTAAGCCAGACACAGCCACATAGGGGCCATTTGTAGAACTTGACCCCCAAAACGTGGCTGGTTAGTCAATGACGGGTAAAAATAACCTAAGCCAGGCACAGCCGCAGAGGGGCCGTCTGGAGAATTCAACCCCAAAAGATGACTGGCTAGTCAAGGACGGGTAAGATTCCTCAAGGAAGGAACAACCTAAGACAGACACAGTCGCATAGGGGGTCATCTAATTAGCTATGTTCAATGACTTGAGTTTAACATCAGTTCTCCATTTATTCTTTTCAGTAAGTATCAAAACAAGGATCTGTCCCCTGGAGAGGTACATACAACAATTACTATTACATTCATGACTCTTTTATCAGACTAGGGGGATTTGGTTTAAATCTATTTTTCTGGTCTTATATATAAGACTTATAGGCTACTGCTTAAAGCAAAAAGAGAACGGGGGTATGTGGGGAGCGGGCTGTGAGCTGACAAAGGCCTTGCAGCTGCAAGGTCATTCTCATGGGAAGCCTCGCCTCAGCAATCTTCCCAGGAAGTACAAGATAACACTAATACAGCCACAAACATACAAACTTGCCAATGTACAGAATGGAATGTTCTACTGATACTTACTTGTTCTGCTAATACTTATTTGTGTAGACTATTGTTCTAAGAATGTATAAAAACTGTGTGTGAAATAAAGACTGCGCCACTGCTCTGCCATCTGTGGACTGTGGACCTCCCGATCCCAGCTTTCCTGTCTCTGTGTCTTTTCTCAATCTCCTCACCCTTCCCCTTCAGGTAGAGCCCTCCTGGTCACACGGGCCACGACACATTAGAGCTGATGGTGCTGCTAGGTCTTATTTTTGGGGATATATGGTAGCACCTGTTCTACCCAGCTTTTCTCTAGTGGGCTTGTGGCAGTCATGAGAATTCTCCTTGCAGACTTCCCATTGCGGAAGGTGTAATGGAACAAGGGCACCAGCTGCTGTGATCTGAAATCTATTGCCACATTTGTACCAAGGTCATGCTTCCCGTGGCTGCTTCTGGCCAATGACTGAGTTTGTCAGGGATACTAAAGTGGACCCATTCCTAGGAGACATGGGACTTCTCTGATGAAGGACTTTGGCTCAAGGAATCTCTGAAGACCTTGTAAAACCTTCCTTGGAGAGCATGGTGGTCTAGAATGCTTCTACTGAACATTTTTTCTCTCTATCCCTTGGGGCTTGACTTGCATCGTTGTCTGCTGACTCTCGTACCATTCCCTCTTGCACAGGTATTTCCCTAATAACTCCTTGCAAATTGAATCTCTTGTTATCTGGTTCATGGAAAACCTGGACTAACACAGGATCCAACTTTTAATAGTACACACCCAGAATAATGTTTGTAAGAAGGCATGGAGCTCAAAGACTTTGTTCTACGTCAGATAGACTGTTGTACCTCATTGAGTATATAATCCTCATTGTCTTCATTTAAGCTCATTTCTTCATCCATTGCTTTTTACCCATTTAAACTCCACCCCCTGAGTCATAGCTGTACTGTAGAAAACTACATCTGCCCATGCCTGCTTCTTGGGTCACTTAGTCACTGGCTTTGTATGTGATGGCTGAATAGACCTTTGTGTGATGTGAACTTTTAACTGCAAACTGTCATATGCTCTTAATCTTGTTTATATCCTTGACTGGATTGAAACTTTACGCTGACCTCAGGGCCCACAAAATCTCTGCTGAATGGTAACATTTGTTAAAACAGCAATTAAAAACTTCTTCGCTGTGTTAAAATGGAAACTTTCACTAAAATCTATATACCACTTTATTAGTTCTTCTTATGTTCCATTCACTGTGCTACTTGAAGTACATGCATTATTTCCATCAATCCTATCAGGCAGGTATAATTACTGCCCTATTTTATAGATAAACAGCTTAGAGGTTTCACACTAATCAATGGTGGAGCCAGGAAGTGTAACTGTAGAGTTTTTGCCCTTGATTCTAATTTCTGTTACATTGCCTCACAATGAACAGCTGTGTGACCTTGAATAATTCACTTGTTGTAAGCCTAGCATTTCACATATGTAAAAGGAAGCTAATAATGCTACCCATCCTTGAATGAGTTTGTTTTTGTCACTTTATAATACCTTACCTTATTTAGTCCTCATTACATTTCTAGAAGGTAGGCATTGTTCTTGTGTCACTTATCTATTGCTTTGTAACAAAACACTGGTAAAACTCAGGGCTATAAAACGAAAACAGTTTGTTATTTCTCATGATTCTGTGGATGTATAATCTGGGTGGTTCTTTTCCTGGCCTCACCAGGAAACATTCCTGTAGTTAATGTGATTGGATGGTCCAGTTGGAGCTAGAGTTTCCAAGAGGTGTTCAGTCACCTATTTGGCAGTTGAAGCCAATGGAGGCAGTTCAGTGTTCCTATCTGTGTCCTCTTAACCTTCACTAGGCTAGACTGACCTTCCAGAATGATGGGCTTAGGAATCTAAGACAGTGAAGATAGAGACTTCAAAGTATCTTAAAACTGAGTTTCGATCTCGTGTGTTACTTTTGCTGCTTTCTGTTGGTCAGACTAAGTCACAAGGTCAGCGCTGATAAGAGGAACAGCAACGATACATTCCAAAGTGGGCATTGGGAGTCATTATTATTATAAACCTCATTTCATAGATGAGGAAACTAAAAGGAGAAGCCAGAATTAAAATCCAGGTATGCATTATTGGCTCCTTGGTTCTCTTTCCACTCGGCCATGTTATCATTAATACCTGCTTCTCCACAGTGTTGGTGTTAGGATTGGATGACATTGATGTTTGGGAAGTACTCTGCAAATTTGACTGTGTCATTCAAAATCAGAGTCCTCTCAGGTCTGTGTATGGAGTTTTTATTGTAGCATGTCTTTATGAGGTCTCAGACTGTTCCAGGACACTGTCCCATGTCTCTGGCAGGTAGCACTAATTGACTGAAGTTAATATATTGTCAAGATGAAACCTATAGGCACAGTGAGAAAAGGATAGTATCTGCAATAAATGGTGTTGGGAAAATGGGATAGTCACATGCAAAAGAGTTAAATTGGAGCCTATCTTACACCAGTCACAAAAATTAACTTGAAGTAGATCAATGACTTAAACTTAAGACCTGAAACTGTAAAACTCCTAGAAGAAAACATTAGGGAGAAGCTCCTTGATACTTTGGCAAAGATTTTTTGGATTTGACACCAAACAAAGGCATCAAGAGCAAAAAATAAACAAATGGAACGACATCAAACTAAAAAACTTCTGCACAGCAAAGGAAACCATCAACAGAATGAAAAGCCATCCTATGGAATGGGGGAAAATATTTGTAAACCATATATCAGATAAGAGATTAATATCCAAAATATATAAAAAACTCACACAACTCAATAGCAAAAATACCCAAACAATCCAATTAAAAATGAACAGAGAGAAGGAATAGACATTATTCCAAAGACATACAAATGGCCAACAGGTACATATAAAGGTGCTCAACATCGCTAATCATCAGAGAAATACAAATTAGAACCACAATGAGCTATTACCTCACACCTGTCAGAATGGCTACCATCCATACATCAACAAACTGTAAGTGTTGGCGAAGATATGGAGAAAAGGGAACCCTTGTGCACTGTTGGCAGGAATGTAAATTGGTGCAGCCACTATGGAAAACAGTACGGGGGTTCCTTAAAAATTAAAAAATAGAACTACCATATGATCCAGCAATCCTACTTCTACACATATTCCAAAGGAAATGAAATCACTGTCTCCCAGAGATATCTGCACTCCCATGCTCATTGCAGCATTATTCACATATGGAAACTACCTAAGTGTCCACATGTACAGTTGAATATTATTCAGTTATAAGAAAGAAGGAAATCCTGCCATTTGTGACAATATGAATTGCCCTTGAGGGCATTATGAAAAATGGAATAAGTCAGAGAAAGACAAATACTGCATGGTGTCACCTATATGTAGAATCTAAAGAAAGTTAAACTCGTGGAAACAGAGTAAAAATGTGGTTTCTGGGGTCTTGGGTGTGGGGTAAATAGGGAGAGGTTGGTAAAAGGGTACAAACTTTCAGCTGTAAGAGGAGTAAGGTCCGAGGATCTATGTATAGCATGGTGACTATGATTGATAACACTGTGTTATATAATTCAAATTTGCTAAGAGAGTTGAAATGAAATGATCTTTTATACAATGAGGTGTGTGTTAATTAACTGGATGGCAGGAATCCTTTCATAGTGTATTCATATATGAAAATCATCACAATGTATTCTTTAAATATCTTACAATTTTATTTGCCAATTGTGCTTCGATAAAGCTGAAAAAAAACAAACAAACACACAGATAGAAGCTATTTGAAATTCCTGCACTGAATCATATGTAACTATCTTTTCAGATAATGCACAGACATACAAAAATCATTGGTCATGCTCTTCTTAGGAAACTGCCCAACTCAGGTTCCAAAAATACGTGACACAGGATACTCTGCAGTCAGAAGAATTCTTCCTCTTCCCCCTCCCCTCCCCCTCCCCCTCCTTCTCCTCTTCCTCCTCCTCTTCTTCCTCTTGCTCATCCTCCTTCTCTTCCTTCCCTCCCCTTCCCCAAAATTATTTCCTGTCCTGGTGAATCGGGCTATGTAATATTCATGGCTTCTTTACCACTATTCCATAAATCTTTTTTTGATTGTGTTTTCTTCAGCCTCCCTTTCTTTCTTTCTTTCTTTCTTTCTTTCTTTCTTTCTTTCTTTCTTTCTTTCTTCCTTCCTTCCTTCCTTCCTTCCTTCCTTCCTTCCTTCCTTCCTTCCTTCCTTCCTTCCTTCCTGTTTTTCTTTCTTTCTTTCTTTCTTTCTTTCTTTCTTTCTTTCTTTCTTTCTTTCTTTCTTTCTTTCTTTTCTTTCTTTTCTTTCTTTTCTTTCTTTTCTTTCTTTTCTTTCTTTTCTTTCTTTTCTTTCTTTCTTTCTTTCTTCTCTCTCTCTCTCCCTCCCCTCTCTCCCTCCCTCCCTCCCTCCCCCCTCTCTTTCTTATTCATTCTCTTTACCTCTTCTATTTTTCTCTGTCTCTCTCAAAGGCATAATTAGCACAGCCTGCATTTAGAAATGAAATCCTGCAGAGTGCACTATTATACTGAGAATAATGACTGCACCCCAATTGCAGTAAAAGTGCCACTTGGAATAAGTTTAATGCTCTGCACATCTGCAATGAATAAATCAAAAGAAACTATTGTTGATTTTGTGCCATGAATCCTGTAACAAATACCATTTTTGATGAAAGCAGTTGCTTAATGTTTTCTTCCCAGCAATATCTTACTGCAATAATGAATGCAAGCATTTGAATGATGTCCATTGTCTTTCACAATGCAAAGGAAAACATGTCCATTGAGTTCCAGAGGTCTGTTGATATACAGTCCCTGCTGACTTCAACTACCAATTCAAGGATGCTGAGATTGTAAAGGTATCTGAAAGAAAATTAAAATTCTCATTGGTCAGAAAGTTTACCCAGACAAAATGGACCACAGGTGTGAGTGTGTATGTAATAAACTGGATGAAGCTAATCAGGCAGTCTAAATTAAGTCATAAACCCATTTTCACTTAATGATGTTTCGGTTTGAGTGAACATAAAAATTCAGTTTCCTTACTACTGTTTTAAAATTGTAGAAATCAAAGTAAATTCTGGGGACCCTTTTATCCAGTTCCCTGTCTCTAGAACACCATGTTTTGCATTCAGAAAACATTTATTAAGCTTCTATCATCTATCAGGCCTTGGTAATTATGGGTGCATTTCAGGAGGAATAGAATACAGTACCTATTATTCTGAGCTCTGGCCATCCAGGTCACATGGGGATTTCTGCTTTTAAGCATCTTTAAAAACAGAAATTCTATGACCTCTTCACATAATCCAAATATTCAAAGCAAGCAGTTCTACTTCACTTATATTTTTATGCAACTCTAATTATTATGAAGGGATTAGAGGGGAAAAGAAACCCTTAGCTCTCAACTTCTACACAAATAAAGTAATTGTTATTTCCCTCTGCAACCAAGGAAGATATTCTATTAAACCAATGAAAAGAATCAAAATGCATTTGTTTCACAGTTGCTTGGTTTTAAATCTATTTGGCATAAATTCAATTAGTCATTTATTTGAGGGAAATGCATTTCCATCTGTGACAGTAGAACTGGCCATGTCAGTTGAACCAGTTACTGGGAGTCCACTTACTATGTTCTATCTATAATTATTTTTATATTATCAACCTACGTGGGTTTTAATATGTAATAGTCAGTCAGGTATAAATATATACCATATAGTTATACAGTTATGTGTTTGCTCTTTTCTCCAGAAAGATCTTAGTATTTTGTATCTTCTAGAATAAATAAATGTATGTAATTTCACTTAGTCTAAAATTACTCACACACAAATGTATCGATATACTTTAAGCAATAAATTTGATGTATATTGCAAAGTGAAACATAAGTACACATTTTTTTAAAAAAGGTGATACCTAATTGTCCATTATATAGAATAATCAGGGAATGCTGTCCATTGGTCATTTCTGTGGCAGGACAGCTGTCAGAGAGATTAGAAACTACCATTTCACTTACATTTATAAATTTCAAAGTAACTAAAACGATATTTCAAAGAAATGTTATCTCTGCAGTTTTCAGCCAGCACAATGCCCAAAGACAAAGAGAGGGTCACAGGAGATCTCACGGACACTCAAATTGAAGTGTGAAATTAGATGGAAACAGGAAGGTGAGTCAAAATTATCTGTCTTAAATGGGTAATACAGGTTGCCCAAGTCCCTATGGTTCTGTCTTCTTGAAGGTATTTGAGACCACTGGAGCCTGCCCAGACCCCTTTTTCCTCCTGCCCGTCACACGTGGGCTCCACCATTCAGCATGACTGCCTTCTCCAAGACCGATTGTATTACAAATGCATAGGGCTTTCTCTGCTCATGCAGGTGCCTTTAGTCACCTCCATCGATATCTCTGATCAAACGTACATTATTAATGTTCCCTTCATTGTTGGCAAAAACAAAAAAAAATCCATGCACCACGGAGAGGTAATGCCCAAATAAATTCAAATTAGTATAAATGTGTAGTCTGACACACGTGACCCAATTACCTAAAACAGTGTATCGTTATGTATTTGAGCAGTGGTAAGCTTTCGTTTTTTCTTCTCGTTTTTTCTTCCGCAACATCTGTTGGTTTTTGCTTGGCATCCTTTGTGATGCACCTGTGTAGGAAACAGCAAATTCAGTAGCGAAAGGGAAAAGGTGGACAGGAATAGGAAAGACGTGGGAAAGGCATTTAACATGGTTTCGAGTTGTGAATGCCAGCATTTCCCTTTTTTATACAAAAAAGTGCTGCCAGGACATGTCTGAATGTGTCTGTGTGCATATCGTCTTTGATTCACTTGTTCTTTTAATTAGACAAACACAAGATAATTTTTAAATTGCGTGTCACAGCCAAAGGCACAGTTGATGTTTAAAGGCTTAGTTTGGTTTGATTCTCTACATCCCTCTTCCTTCTTGCTCCCTGCGGAATGCTCACTCTTTTGGAAGAATGGCTCCGTAGGGAGCAGTCTTGGTTCCTCTGTTCTATGTTGTTTCAGTAACTTGGAATCCTCTCAAATCGCTGCCTCTTTTAGGGCTTTGTGTGGGGATCACGGTGTCTGCAGTGAATCTTGTAGGGATATGTTCCATACAAACCGCATAAGTGCTCTTTCCAAGGTCATTTCTGGGTCAGTAAGTTAGACGGATAGCTTTGGGTGCTGCACGCTGGGAGTCCCTGAATAGTTTGACAGCAAATTGAGGATACAGAAGAGGTGGTGGTGACAGGGGAAGAAGAATGTAATACTTTTGGCTCCTACCTAAAAGGGAATAAAAAGGAAGCTAGTCCAGCTTTTAAACTTTGACTTTACCTTTGCCTTTTACCTTTCACCTTGAAGGTTGCCTTAGATGTTAATTGACTTACTCTGTTTGAACATATTGGGCAAAGGGCAGGCAGGAGGGTGCAGAGGTAGATAGCAGGATTTGCTTTTACAGATGGTTAGTAAACTTGGCCATAATTTAGTCAGTCACAGGGGTTAAAATCTTTGCTCCACTCTGCTTCCTTGAGCTAATTACCTTTTCATTTCTTTTAGTGTCAGGAACTCTCTTGCTACATTGTTCTAGGTGATAGCTACTCAACTAAATGGGTCTCAGCTTAACCAAATGGGGTACCTCTTTTGAGATACCTCCCCTATGCCCCTAGTGTAGGTTAAATCTTCCTCCTCCAAATGTAGGCTTCCATTAGCTTCCTTCGGTAGCTGCATCTTTTTTAAATGAGGGCAAAGTTGTTTTTTTTTTGTTGTTGTTGTTTTTTTATCACTGTAGTTTTAGCACCTAACAGAGTAATTTGTATCTGGTAGATTTTTAAATTATAATTTTTGAATGAAAAACTTAACCATAAAAAACTTGAGTTTCTTTGACTGTGAAATGGGTATAGTGGTGCCAATCCTGAGCGATTTAGCAGAATAACACATGTAAAGCACTGTACGTGGCAGGTAGGAAAACGCATTTAAGTTTACTGCATATCATAGATCCTAAGATGAAATTTTTCCCCAGTTTTAACATTTTTGAACTTGGAATATACCTTTTAGTTGAGAGGATGTCATAGGTTATAATAGTCTGCATTTTTTCTTTTTAATGTTACATAAAATAATTTATGTATCTTAGATTTAATAAAATATGGTAGTTACTCCTAGTCCCTGCAGTGAATGGTTGTAAGCCTTGCTACCCCAGAGTTTTTCCTTTTATATAGGGGTAGGCAGCATCGGTGCTTCAAGCATTCGATAAGCTAACTATAAAATAAAAAGAGCCTAAAAATGAATAAAATAAGAAATACTGTGAATGTATAGCAAGCATATTAGAATATGCCATCTTAATCCTCACAATGACCCCAATGATCCCATTTTACAGATCAGAGAACTAAGGCACAAAGAGGTTAAGTAACTTGTTCAAGTTCACACAGTAAGTAGTAGATCTGAGATTTGGTCTAAGAGTCAAATCTTCACTGCCCAAGGAGGGATCTTACAAGCCCGAAGCCAATAAAATTGTAAAAATAAACTGATAAAATACATTAACATTTAAAACCTATATTCATCAAAAAATTATAAACAAAATTAGAGTATCAACAAACTGGAGAAAAATGTCATGTGCTTTATGGAAATATAGTTTGTAAAGTACATTTTAATATTTGATTTATATTAAAAAGGAGGTGGTTAAATTATATTTCTTTTGCATATTTAGAAAATAAAAGAATCAACCTCAAATGACTAAAGTTATTGTATTAAAGGAATTAATTCCTGCTTGTTCTAGAGTATTTAGAGTGGCCTATAAGAATCCATAAAATACAGAAAGCTAACATATTAGAAGAGACTAAGAATATTAAATGAAGCTGGGAATTAAATTAAAAAATGCAGACCATAAAATATTATATCTTATAAATAGGCCATGAATGGCCTCAAGATGTATCATTGCAAGTGAATTTCAAGAAGCTTGTTCCTATACAGTCTCTGTTTATAGCTGAAAACATCTCAACAGAGCACAGTTCTATAAATACATTTCTATATAGTATCAGAATGAGTACGAACGTAGCAAGTGTACACGGTCAATAATTATTGTAAACAACCATTTACAGAATGTAATGGGTGAACAAAATTCCTATTTCACTATTGCAATAAAGAAGATGAAAACACAGCAATAATCTTAACCCAGAATACATGGCATCTCTATCAAGAAAATCTATAAACACTTTTGAGAGACATTAAAAAAAAAAAACAACTATGGAAAGTCAATCTAAATTAATAGATGGAAAGTTTAAATATAATAAAGATGTAACATATCGATAAATGTATTTGTTTAAATTCAAGATTTATATACATATACACACACACATATATACATACATGAAACTTGACTAAGTAATTCTAAAGTTAAACTGGCTACATGTAAAATCGCTACCTGGGAGATGATTTATCAACCTAAAGCTAATAAAGCAGTACAAATCAATAAGATACATAAATATTTAAAACATATAATCACATATAAACAAAGTAGGAATATCAACAAATTGGAGAAAAATTGCCAAAAAAGTATAACTGATAACTGTGATAAATTGCAAAAATGGGCATTGAAGAACAGGAAAGCTAGAGGACCATTTATCTACCAGCGCTAGTCCTTCTTTATTTGAGGGTACTCCTTGCAAAGGTTGAATCCATGGCACTTTGGGGCTGCTCTGCAAGCTCCCATGAACCTGCAGAAAGTCTTCAGCAGAAATGCTGATGATCTAGATGGGAAACTGTCAGCGTGTCTGGGAGCTGTCCCTGAGACTGCAGGCGAACACAGAAATGGAGGTGACATAGGACAGGAGAAAAATCAGCAGTATCTACCACAAGGGAGAAATGTTTTGATTATATGAGTAGAATTCAATAAAAAATGCTGGAGAAACACTGTATGTATGGAGAACAATCACTATTATGTAAAAAAAAAAAAATGCATAAGTTAAAGATTGGAAGGAACCATGACAAAATATTAAAAGTGAATGTCTTAGATTCTAGAAGTATCACCAAATTTTGTTTATAATCATAGTAGTAATATAGAATAAGGATTGTCATAATGGTTGTTACTTTTGTTTAGAATGACTTGGCAAACTACAACCCAATTTCTGTTTTTGTAAAAAAACGTTTTATTGGATGCATAGCCACATCCATCTATTTACATAATGTCTATGGCTCCTTGTGCGTAACTGAAGAGTTGAGTGGTTACAATAGAGATTGAAAACCTGAAATATTTATTGTCTGGCTTTTTACAGAAAAGCTTTGCTGATCCCCGATTTAGAACAGGATATTGAGCTAATAGGATAATCTGAGCACAATTTGAGAACATACTAGATGTTTTTAGGGGAAAAGAAAACTGACAGGCCAGGAAAGCACTGTATTTATATAATGCACATTGTGGCATGAATTTAAGAAGCACCTAGGTAGAGATAGAAACTCATAATTTCTTCTCAGATAATAAACAAATCCAAACTTTCTACCCTATATTTTGGCTGCTAATGTTTTTCAGCACGGGAAAATTCAAGAAAAGTGACTACTCCTCTTGAAACAGTTCAATCAGTGTTTGAGTTTGAAATCAATACCGTTTTGAAGTTATTTAAAGACAATGAAGTAGCTCACTAGCAAATTGCTTCTCAAAACTGGGTTTGAAAAGCTTGAATTAAAGGGCTTCATTAAGAAAAGTGGGCTCCTAAAATACCCAATAAAGGGAGCAGTGATCTTTTGAGAAATGGATATTCCCACCATTGAGGCAGAGAAAGTACAAGGTGAGCCTAGGAATATTTTGGTGCTTAAAAGTAAGGAAGTGTTCAAAAACCCCTGAGGACGTTTCAAATGGATGCAGGAGCTGAACTGATAAGTCTTCCATTCCCTACATTTGGGATAATTCGAGCATGATAAATAACAATGAAAATGGAGTATAATACATGTAAAAAAAAAATACATGAACCATAATGATACCAAAAAACAGAAGATTGAAGTATTTTTCTTTACAGAAGCATGCCAGCTAATACATGTGGAAGAAATGATAGTGTTAAAATATAACCATTTTGGTACCACTAATGTAATAATTCAGGCACGAGTCATCAATGGATGCTAAAATTACTTAGTGAAAGATTGTTAGGGAACAGGATATTTTCATGCTCTCAAAATACCACCGTACCGATTGCTTATTAAATGGCATGGAAAGGATACAGTATTTTTTTATTATTATTAAATTTATTGAGGTGACAATTGTTAGTAAAATTACATATATTTCAGGTGTACAATTCTGTATTACATCCTCTATAGATCCCATTGTGTGTTCATCACCCAGAGTCAGTTCTCCTTTCATCACCATATATTCGATCCCCCTTACCCTCATCTCCCACCCCCCACCCCCCACCCCCCTTACCCTCTGGCAACCACCAAACCATTGTCTGTGTCTATGAGTTTCTGTTTCTCATTTGTTTGTCTTGTTCTTTTGTTGCTTTTGGTTTATATACCACATATCAGTGAAATCACATGGTTCTCTGCTTTTTCTGTCTGACTTATTTCGCTCAGCATTACACTCTCAAGATCCATCCATGTTGTCACAAATGTTCCTATATCATCTTTTCTTACCGCCGAATAGTATTCCATTGTGTATATATACCACAACTTCTTCATCCATTCATCTATCGAAGGACATTTTGGTTGTTTCCATGTCTTAGCCACTGTAAACAAAGCTGCAATGAACATTGGAGCACACGTGTCTTTATCTCTAAATGTTTTCAGATTTTTTTGGTAGATACCCAGGAGAGGGATTGCTGGGTCATATGGCAATTCTATTCGTAATTTTTTGAGGAACCTCCACACCGCCTTCCATAACGGCTGTACCAGTCTGCATTCCCACCAACAGTGTATGAGGGTTCCTTTTTCTCCACAGCCTCTCCAACACTTGTTGCTATTTGTCTTGTTGATGATCGCCATTCTGACTGGGGTGAGGTGATATCTCATTGTGGTTTTGATTTGCATTTCTCTGATGATTAGTGATGTTGAGCATTTTTTCATATGTCTATTTGCCATTTGTATGTCCTCTTTGGAGAAATGTCTCTTCAAGTCCTCTGCCCATTTTTCAGTTGGGTTGTTTGTTTTTTTGTTGTTGAGTTGCATGAGTTCCTTGTATATTCTGGATACTAGCCCCTTATCGGAGGCACTGTTTGCAAAAATCTTCTCCCATTCAGTTGGTTGCCTCTTTATTTTGTCAATGGTTTCTTTTGCTGTGCAGAAGCTTTTAAGTTTCATATAGTCCCATTCGTTTATTTTAGCTTTTACTTCCATTGCCTTTGGAGTCAAATTCATAAAATGCTCTTTGAACCCAAGATCCATAAGTTTAGTACCTATGTTTTCTTCTATGCAGTTTATTGTGTCAGGTCTTATGCTTAAGTCTTTGATCCATTTTGAATTAACTTTGGTACATGGTGACAAATAGCAGTCCAGTTTCATTCTTTTGCATGTGGCTATCCAATTCTCCCAGCACCATTTAGGATACAGTATTTTCATGATGAAAAGATCTGGCAGATGCCACCTTAATCAAATAGACTTAGCCCCCCATTAATAAAACAAAGTGACAGCATGTGTCTTCTAACATGATTCAGAAGAAATTATGCAACAGCACCTATGCAGTTATCTATCCAAAAATGTTTAATCCGAATTTAATCATGAAGAAGCAACCAGACAAATCCAGAATGTGGGACAGTCTAATAGTCAACTGACAGAAATTATTAAAAATATCAGTATCATGAAAGATTGTTCTAGATTAAAGGAGATTCTTTTGGTTTAAAGGGAACTGGAAAGATATAGCCAAAGGCAGCGCGTGCACTTTGGATTATGGTGGATAAAGACATATAAAGGACATTTTGGGAAATTTGAATGTGGATTTTATATTAGATCAGATTATTGAATCCACATTAAAGTTTTTGGCTTGATGATGACAATGTAGTTATATAGGAGAATGTCTCTGTTCATGGGAGATACATTTAGGGGTGAAGTGTCGTGATATTTGCTATGTACTATACATAGTTTAGAAAAAAGGGGAGTGGAAAATGTAGCAAAATGTTAACAAATATTTATTTCCAATTATTTTTATTTAAATGACTTTTTATTATTTAATGTTTATTTATTTTGTTTTGTAATATCGTTATTGCAAATATCCATTACACAGCTACTATGTTTGGGTAATTGATCACACCTTTGTTGAGTATTAGATGACAAAGAGGCATACAACGTAAGGTCCAGTTCTCAAGAAGGCACACATTTCCCGAACAGCTCCACAGATACCTCTAGCCGTAGGTATGGAAAGAGTTCAGAGGAGAAAGAAGTTTCTCAGGCTGAAATAATTTGATAGGCTACAGGTAATGCCTGGGTCTGAAAGGAATCAACCACCGTTTATTGTGCTAGAAAACTCCAATTAAAAACTTAGATTCTCCTTTCATGATAAAATCTTTAAAATCCCAATTCCGGGGAACTCACCCTTACAAAATCCCACATGTGTTGTCTTATTTCTAAAATTTTCTATCACACTTCCTCTGATCAGATAAAGAAAGAATAAAAGTGAGGAGTGAGTCTTCCAATCCCTTGGTGCCTCGGCAGCCATTACAAGGACGTAATTTCTGTTTGGTGAGAGACCCAGAGCAGGTTGATCTCAGCAACATTCCTTCCCTTTCTGCGCTTCCTTCCTCTTTATCACAAGAGGCTAGAAGCCTACAAACTCCATTTTTCAGTCTTCTTTGACACCTGGCTCCTAGTTGGGTTCTTCCAATGGGAGGCACTGAAGGGATATCGGAGAGCAGGAGAAAGGAAGAATCCAGAGGTCCTTGTTTTAATGATGCCGCAGACAGCAGAAGTCCAGGACCTGGAGGTCGTGCTCAGGTAGAGGAGTTACATGAGGGGCAGTGGCAGCAGACGCCCCAGCAGCCTCATCAGTGTGGAGTCTATTTGCTCGGGCATGGCCTCAGTAGACACTTCAGTGATGGCAATAGCCGAGTGTGCCGTTGGACTGACAGCAGTGTCCTAGCTTTCTGTCAAGGGGCAGAAATGGGCTTCTGAGAACAGCAGCGGATGCTCCAGCGACCTCAGTGGTACAGCCACTAGGGTCTTTGGGTAACACAATTTTCCCACTGGCCCCTTTAGTCCTCCGAGAAAATAGACGCTTCTGAATTACTGATATCTGAACAAACTAAACTTGTCTTTTTTTTTTTTTTTCCCCTTCTCCAGTCATTCCAACTTTGGAAATGCTGCATTAAATTCTCTCTGCTTAAAATACCTAAAGCCATTTTTTTTTTTTTTTGGACATTAATTAACACATAGGTGACTTTTAAGCATTTGTATTAAACTGGCTTCAGGACTTGGGGTCCTGGGAGCAGCAGGTTTTAGGTACAATCCTATAGGTTTTTCTTTATGAGCCGCCTTTTAGATGTGTTTAAGAAACTCAAATTCAAGTCACTCATTTAGATGATTTTCTGATGTATTAGCTGCTGCTGGCAGCAGTAGCATGAGGAGTCAGGAAAGCTTTAGAGCGTGGGAACTGCAGAGGTGGTGGTGGTGAATATTGGTGCGTAACACCTGTATTCCTTTGGGAATTACTCCAGACAACATTTGTCAGCACCTCAAAAGTGCCAAATGACTTCACGTATGTTATCTCATTTGCATTCCCCTTCCTCCGTGGCCCTTCCAAAACCCCCCAGTCCTCTGGATATTATCATTTCCTCCTTAGACATAAGGAATGACTGATTCCTAGAGTGCTGTTTCCTGGGCCACCTCCATCAGACTATCTTGAGGTGTCTATTAAAAACCAGGTTCTAGGAACTTACCCCATACTTACTAATCAAAAGTCTCTGTGGGTAGTGCTTGGGAATCCATATTTTAATAAGCATCCCAGGTGATTCTTATGTACCCTCAAATATGAGAAGCACCATCAGAGAGGACAAATAACTTGCTCAAAGTTAGAGTAGTAGAGATAACAAACATTTGAACTTTTGGTCTCACTTGAAATTGCATGTTTTTCCCACTCACTCCATTTTCATAGTCTCATCATCTAAGGGAAGGAATGGTCGAGCAAAGGTGAGAGGCCAAATGCTGTACGCTATTATATTAACGTTTTACATTTAACAAATATTTAAAAACTAGATATTTTCACCCAACTTTCCCATTGAACAAAGTATAATAGGGTTTGATCAAAAAGGCTTTTGGTTCAAAATTATTCTGAGTGCTGCTTCATCTTTCTCTTCTCAGTGATAAAACAAGTCAAGTTATCCATCGCTAAACGCCCTTTCAGAGCAGACCTCATGCCAATTTACACACTTACTAGTTCTGAAATGGACGGCAATTTATCTTCTTTCTTTATTTCTCCAATAACCTGCTTGTCACTTGTTGCTTTGACTTTTGGGCTCTCATCTGGTTTAGCAATCTTGATTCATTTTTATTCAGCAGGCATTTATTGAGAGTCTCTGTTTTCACACTGTTTTAGGCCCTGTCGGAGGTTCAAATCTGGCCCCGTGGAGCATGCTCTCCGAAGCTCTTGTTGGTGTAAAGCCATACCCGTGTCATGCTGCTTTGGCATGAAGCTGATAAAAATCATTCTCTTATCTTTACAATTATTCAAATTCACAGCTGTGGCTCAGCTTTTTCTCAATGTAAGAGGTACTGAAAATGCCACAAAATATTCCAGGCAAGGAAGTTGACGTTTCCAATGTTAACTTAATTGGTGCTGAAGATGTTGACATACAAAACTCTTCTTATGACACCTCTTCCCCCAGGTGTGGGAGCACAAGCTTATCCATTCTTTCCCCAATGTTTAAAACTATGCATAGACTTTTCAGAACCAGCAACTCTCTATCATAGAAAAGTCTCATTTTTTAAGGAAGAGGTTACCACATCCTTTACCTTACAGAGCTGTGGGGATGATTAAATGAGGCTTTGCATTTAAAATGTTCAAGATGGTTTCTAGCTCAAAGTAAGGGCTCAATAAATGTGAGCTACTTTAAAATTGAGGGCTGTGCTGATAGGAAACGTTTTTAAAATGCGGGAACAAACTTATAAAACATTTAATAAACATTTCAACACACATTTATGGGAAAGTGCATGTGGGGAAGAATAAAAATAAAAAATAAGAGCTGTTAACTTACTATCAAGTTGCTTACTATCTAGGTTTATACAAATATATACATAAATATTATATAAGGCATTATTTTTACTGAGCTCTGGGACATGTCCAAATAAAGGACAACGATGATGATGATGATGATGACGATGATAAATACAACAAAAATAATATATTTTTGTATGGCTTTACAGTTTGAAATACTTTCACAAACATTTTTTCATTTAAACCTCACAATAACTTAGTGGGCAAATATTCTTAGAGATAATTTAAAATTAATGAATTGATTTGTTCATGGATCTAGCTCTTAGGGGACAGAGTTAGTATATAAACTCAGGCTTAATAATTTTATGTTTTGTGTTATTTCTCCTATGTTCCAAGGTTGCATTTGGGTGAATGATGTGAGAGAGAGAGTTATGAACTGTCCCTTGGATTAAGGGGCAGTTCTAAGAAAAAATGCTGTCCCCTTGTCCAGATTAAAAAGTCAGGCTTTTTTATTGGCCAAAGGAGGAATATACATATAAGCCATTTTGTTCTCTGGGCTTTTTACGTCACCCAACAAAGCATGCTATACTGCCTGTTAATAAACCAACATACAATTCCTAACCCATATTCAAGTGTGAGTGATAATTATGCAATATTATTATGAAAAAATAAGTTAATTTCATTTATTAGTCGATAATAACTCAGTTCTACTAATTGGAAAATGAGTTTGGAAATGTTTGTCAAAAATGTATTACACCAATATGGTCATATTGTTTTAGACCTAATTAACAGAATTAAACATTTAAATCATTATATTTTCTAATTAAGTAAGACATCATCCTAGGAGACTGTTAGAAAAAACACTTAGAGGAGGGAAACACTCTCTGTTTGATTTTCAAGCCAATATTACTTAAACTGTGTTGTCTTGGAAGAGAGAGAGAGAGAGAGAGAGAGAGAGAGAGAGAGAGAGAGAGAGAGAGAATTTTTAGTTTTAAATTCATAATCCACAATGCTTCCATGATATTGATGCTTAAGACTGAGTTTCTATAGAAAAAAAACAAAACATAAAAATAAATAATGTCATTGGTTTTACTTTAAACTGGTAAAGAGTGTGCAAATATTGCAGAGAATGGATGGCATTTTTTTCTTCCCCTCTGTTGTCAGCCTTTGTAGCCTAAAATAGACAGTAATCTCCTCTCACAATAAAATTAAAAAATAACTACAAATTCACCAACTATGAAGGGCTTTTGCCAAGAATGGACATAGCAGCTAAGGCTGATATATGATTCACATGTAAGCTCAGACCCATGTGGTTCAGCCTTGGAGCAGTATCTCAGTCTCGCAGCCAGAGACAATTAAAAATTAATTCAGTTCTAAACTTTTTGCTCTTGGAAAAGTTGAGCTCCTCCATTTGTAATCTGAATTTCTCTAATTGCCTCTATCGCCTTGAGAGACTTCAGTCCTGAACTGAATCCTTCTCTCTCCTGCATCATGTACCCCCCCATGAGATCAATCCCCCATGAGAGCTTATGAACAAGTTAGTGCCAATATCGTAACATACACTTGATCTCACAACCATCTCCAACTTTACCTCATTTCTTGACTTTCTTCCAAAAATATCCGTTTTTTGAGTTCTTTCTCCCAGCTTAATTGAGACACAATTGATGACAACATTGTGTAAGTTTAAGGTGTACACTGTGATGGTTTGACACACATATATATTACAAAATGTTTACCATAATAAGGTTAATTATCACATTCTTCACCTCACATAATTACTGTTTCATTGTTATTGTTATGGTGGCATCGTTCAATCTGTACTCTCATGGCAACGTTCAAGTATACAGTAAAGCATTTTAAATCATCACCTTGCTGTGTACAGTATTGTTAACTATGGTAGTTCTAGTTTTAATTTTTGGAAGAACCTCCCTATTGTTTTTCATAGTGGCTGTACCAATGTACATTTCCACTAATAGTGCACAAGGGGTCCCTTTTCTCCACATCCATGCCTGCATTTCTATTGTGTTTTTGATGATAACCATTCTAATAGGTGTAAGGTGATATCACATTGTGGTTTCGATTTGAATTTCCCTAATACTGTTGTTGAAAATTTGTTCATGTACTTGTTGGCCATTTGTATGTCTTCTCTGGATAAATGTCTGTTCAAGTCCTCTGCTTATTTGTTAATCAGATTGTGTTTTTGTTGTTGTTGTTGTTGTTTTTGTTTGTTTTTAGTGTTGAGTTTTATGAGTTCTTTATATATTTGGGATATTAACCTCTTGTAAGATATATGATTTGCAAATATGTTCTCCTATTCCGTAGGTTGCCATTTTATTTTGTTGATTGTTTCTTTGGCTGTGCAGAAGCATTTTGTTTGATGTAGTCTCACTTGTTGGTTTATGCTTTCATTGCTTGTGCTTTGGGTATTATATCCAAAAAAATCATTGCCAAGACCAATGTCAGGGAATTTTTTCTCTGTTTTCTTCCAGAGGTTTTATGGTTTCAGTTCTTACATTTAAGCCTTTAATCCATTTCCAGTTAACTTTTGTGAGTTGTATAAAATACAGGACAAGTTTAATTCTTTTTCATGTAACTATTTAGTTTTCCCTACACTGTTTATTGAAGTGACTATCCTTTCCCCATTGAGTATTCCTGGCTCCCTTGTCAATTATCAGTTGACTATATATGTGTGGGTTTATTTCTGGGCTCCTGATTCTGTTCCATTGGTCCATCTGTCTGTTTTTATGAGAGTACCATCCTGTTTTGAGTACTATAGATTTTTAATATTGTTTGAATCAGAAGTGGGATGCCTCCAGCTTTATTCTTTCTCAAGATTGATTTGGCTATTCGTGGTCTTTTTTGATTCAATACAAACTTTAGGATTGTGTTTTCTTTTCTTTCTTTTTTTTCTTCTTCTATATCTGTGAAAAATGCCATTGAAATTTTGATGGGGATTGCATTGACTCTAAAAATGGTTTTGGGTAGTATGGACATTTTTTTTTTTTTTAATTTATTTTTTAAAATTTATTGGGGTGACAATTGTTAGTAAAATTACATAGATTTCAGGTGTACAATTCTGTAATATATCATCTATAAATCCCAATGTGTGTTCACCACCCAGAGGTAGTTCTCCTTCCATCACCATATATTTGAAGTATGGACATTTTAACAACATTAACTTTTTGATCCTTGAACATGGATATCTTTCCATTTATTTGTGTTTTCTTCAATATCTTTCATCAATGTTCTATAGTTTTTGGTATACATATGTTTCGTTTCCGTGGTTAAGTTGATTACTAAGTATTTTATTGTTTTTTATGTTATTGTACATGGAATTGCAATTGTTTTCTTTATTTCTTTTTCAGATATTTTATGTTTAGTGTATAGAAAATCAACTGAATTTTATATGTTGACTTGGTATCCCCACACTTTATTGAATTAGTTTATTAAGTCTAACTTTTTTTGGAGGTGTTTTTATGATTTTCTATCTGGAAGATCATATCATCAGCAAACAGAGATGATTTTACTTCTTCCATTCCACCTTGGGTGCCTTTTATTTTTTTTTCTTTCCTAATTGCTCTGGCTAGGACTTCTAGTACTGTGTTGAATAGGACTGGTAAGACAGGATACCCTTGTCTTCCGATCTTAGAAGAAAAGATGTCCACCTTTTATTTGAATATGATGTTAGCTGTGGGTTTGCCATATATGGTCTTTATTGTGTAATGGTATGTTCCTTTTATAGAGTTTTTATCATGAAAGTATGTTGAATTTTGTCAAATGCTTTTCTTCATCTATTGAGATGATCATATGCTTGTCTTTCATTCTATTAATGTGATGAATCATGTTTATTGATTCATATATGTTGAAGCATCCCTGCATCCAGAGATGAATCCCACTTGATCATAGTGTATGATCTTTTTAATGTGCTGTTGAATTTGGTTTGCTGGTATTTTGTTGAGTATTTTAGTATCTATATTTATCAGTGATATTGACCTGTAGTTTTCTTTTCTTCTAGTGTCCTTATCTGGCTTTAGTATCAGAATAATTCTCACCTCATAAAATAAGTTTGGGAGTATTTCCTCCTTTTCAATTTTTGGGAAGAGTTTGAGAAGGATTGACATTAATTCTTCTTTAAATGTTTGATAGAATTTACTTGTGAAGCCATCTGGTCCTGGGCTTTTCATAAGCTCACTAGATTGATCCCATTATAGCGGGGGGCATGGCACAGGAAAGAAGGGGGTTAACTGAAGTCTTCCAAGAGGATAGAGGGAATTAGAGAAATTCAGATTACAAACAGAAGAGCTAGACTTTTTAGAAAGAAAAGAGTTTAGAACTGAATTAATTTTTGTTTCTGGCTGCAAGAATGAGATACTGTTCCAAGGCTGGGCGACATGGGTTTGAGCTTACACCATCTGGCCCCTGCCTTTCTCTCCTAGTTCATCGTGTGCCACTCTGCCCTCATGCATTATTTCTTCTTCCTGCCACACTGAGGCATTTCTCATACCAGTTCATTCCTCAGATGAGGCAAGTTATTCCCTGTCTTAGAGTTCATGTTCCCTGCCTGGAACAACACTTCCCCAGCTTTTCAAAAGGAAGCTCTCTTTAATTATTCAGGCTGCAATTGAAACGGTTCTTTTTCCAAGAGGATTTCATTGATGACCTCAGCTGACCCCCATCTCATCACTTCTGTCTTAGCATTTTATTTATTTCCATTTTAGAATTGACCACAATCTGAATTTCACCTCGTTTGTCTTTGTTTTCTTATTTGTTGACTATCTTCACCAACTAGAGTATAAGCTTGAGAAAAGAAACCTAATGAATTTGTTTACTGCTCTATCCTCAGCACATGGAAAAGTCTCTAATATATAGAAGATGTTAAATAGATATTTGACAAATAAATAAACGAATGAACAACACAATCTGAATGAACTTTATAAAATCGCCTCTCCTGGTTTCTCTCCTTTTCCCTGTTTTTCCCATCTTCTACCGCCTTTTTATTCTGACTTATCCCTTCTATTCTCTTAGTTGCTCATTACAGAAGTCTAGAAAGTGGCCTAGCAAAAAAACCCCCGACTCTCCTCAAAGTGTAGGAAACTGGGAGAAACTGCTTGGGAGGGAGCACAAATATGAATATTTGACCAATTGACCCCCTTCATAGACTCATATTTCTTCAAATCTAAGCAAGGCTAAAAAATTCCTAAACATTAGTGAGCTTACCCTAAAAGCCCTAAACAGTTTCTCTTCTTCTTCTTCCCCTTCTTCCTCTTCTCCTTCTCCCTCTTCCTCTTCCTCATCTTAGTCTTCTTCTTCTTCTTCTTCTTCTAGAAATGAGGATGGTAAGAGTGTAAGCAGGCTAGGGAGAAGGAGAAGAAGGAAACACATCATGAGGAACCCAGTTTCATACTATTGGAAATGGATGCCATCTTTCCTTTTCCTAGACAGCCTCTGATCCAAGACACATTAACTGGGGTGAGGCAGCGTAGAAGAGAGGGGGAAGCAGCAACCAGTTTTTTGAGTCCTCTTCTGATTCATCTGAGGGGATGTAACTAATACTAAACTACAAAGAGGGCCTGTGAACTTTGAGTAAGTTTCTTAACTCTAAAAGTGGGGATTTTGAAAACGGAGGAAAGATATTCCCTCAAGAGAGAGAACACTATACTAAGCTCACCCCTGACCCCAACTGCTATTTTTAGAAAATAGTAGCACCAGAGAGAAATGCCTACATTCAGGGATAAATAATAACCTATACATACGTTTGTGACTATATATCATTACTATAAACAGGAAGAGGGGAAAGAGCTGAATATGTGTGATATATGTGTCTATCTAGGAGTATATTATTACTAAGAGTGAGAGGGGGAAGGACTGACCAAAGTCAAGAGAAAAGAGAAAGAAATGGAATACAAAAATTTGATAGGAGGAGGCAACGTATCACTACCTTTAGATGATGTGGTAGGATGAATAATGATAACCCTCTCCCCACAAAATCCATGTCCTATCCATAAAACTTGTGAATATGTTACCTTATGTGATGAAAAGGGATATGGCAGATATGATTAAGTTAAGGGTCATGAGATACAGAGGTTTTCCTGGATTACCCAGGTAAGCCCAAGTAATCACAAGGTTCCTTACAAGAAAGAGGTTGTACAGTTAAAGATGGATGGATGGATGTAAGGTTCAGAGAGGAAAGAAGATGCAATGCTGTTGGCTTTGATGATGGAGGTAGGGGTGCAAGCATGGAAATATAGGTGTTTGCTAGCAGCTAGAAAAGGCAAGGAAACAAATTCTTCCCTAGAGCCTTCAAAAGGAATGCGGTCACGTGGACCCATTTGAGATTTCTGTCTTCCAGAACTATAATATTGGTGTTGCTTTAAGCCACTAAGTTTACGGTACTTTGTTACAGGAGAAATAGGAAACTCATGCAGATGATATGTTTACATATCCGGAAAGCCCAAGATGGTGATTTAAAATAAATCTCTGAGATGAAAAACGTATTCATATTTCTACTTACAAATAGATGTGCAGAAATCAATAGGTTTTCTATATGCTAACAATAACCAGTTAGAAAATATAATCAAAGACCAGATCTGATTTACTACATCCACAGTAAAAGGTAAATTTCCTTGGAATAAACATAACCTACAAGTGGGATACCTCAGCGGTTCTCAATGTTGGCTGCCTGTTATCATCATCTGGGAGAAATAAGGACCCTAATGGTCAGACAGCAGCCCAAAGTAAATGAGAATTTCTAGGGGAGAGCCCTCATTGATGTGGTCTCCAAAGCTCCCCAGGGATTTCAATGTGTAGCCAGATTGACAACCATCGGTAAAGTATGCTTTGGGTTGGAGTAGAGGATGCATGGAGTTACAGTCAATTAGGATAGGCTAGTCAGGGAAACTTCAGGACTGAGCTTCTGGACTGAGATGCTGATCATAGCAATCAAAGGAGATGAAGTCTATAGACACTTTGCACAGAAGACTGAAAAGTCCTGGAAACAAGTTCAATGTGGAAAATGAAAAAGGAGGCTAATTCAATGATTACTTAGACTGACAAGCAGAATTTGATGTCTCTGACTAATTCAAACGAGTATGTAGGAAATAGATACCCAGATTGAAGGAAGAAAAGATGTTGACATGTGGAAACTGACGTGATGGTAAAGAAAAAGAATATGTACATTTAAAAAGCAATTGACAATAGGTATTTGAGATGTCAGGAAAATTGGCATAACTGGAGACAAAAAAAAAAAAATTGGGCATCACCAGCCCCGAGGTAAAAAAGTGAAAAAGGAAAGCCTGTAAAAAAAGAAAGAGGGGACAGTGACAAAAAGAGAAAAAACAAGTAGAAATAGTAGGAGGTATGCTACTATTATGTAGAATTGCTATACTAAAGAGAAAATATAATTTTGGAAAGAGGTGTTCTGCAGGTTCAAAAACAAATATTAAAATAAATAAAAAAGAGGAAATGAGGTTAGAAAAAAGCCATTGGATTCACCACTAGCAAAGCTACAAGGTAATTACATATAAAGCAAATTAAGGGACAGTAAGTATAGATAAGAATGTGAAATCTATCTATTGAAAGTACAAAGCATATTTGGAAATATTGTGATTTTAGCCAGTTGACTGAGAAATGAATGCTCTTTCCTAATTGAACAATTAAGTTCAATAAATGTTGAATATAAAGTACAGTGCTTAGTGCTACGGAAAACACTGACTTCTGAAAGCATCATTCCCATTGCCATAAAGCGTTTATAGTTTGAAGCATGATGTTTCAGTTGCTCTGATGGATATTTTGGTGGCTTTCTAGGTCACTAGTCACTTTGAATAAATGTCAGTGGGAAGCTGCTGGCATGTGCCAAAAGCCCAAATGTAATCAAAATTCTAAGTGTCATCTGTTGCATTCTTAAACTGCCTCCAACATGCAATATTTATTTTCTCTGATATAACAACTTTTTTGGCCATACTTTAGAAATGCATTTTATATGTTTCTGAAGCTGTTTTCTATGGGCATGTCTAACAAATTTACACTCTTGGCAGATAAAGTTAGGGCTGAAAGGATTAGATGACTTGGATAGGATAAAATAGTGTTTGGGAAGAGAAAAATCACATTCCCAGACCTTTTAACTGGCCTAAAAATGATTCTCCTATTTTTGGTTATATGTAAAGAAGTATATAATATTCAGAGACCCCAAAACCTATAATGACTCAAACCCAATAAAAGTTTATTTTTTTTCCCATGCGACAAAGATGGGTGGGTATGCTTGATCAGGAGTCTGACAGTTTCCATATGGTGACTCAGGGACCCAGGCTCCTTCCAAATTGTGACGCCCCCCTCCCTATTCTGTAGGTCCTACGGCTATGTTATTGTCTGTATTTAGCTGATGGAGGGGACATAGAGTGGTAAGGGGACACACCCATTTCCAAAAAGCCTTGTCTAGAAAGTGATATAAATCACTTTTTACCACATTCCTTTGATGAGAATTACATGTCCACACCTTGATGTAAGGCGGGCTGTATGAGAGAATGAATTTTGTGAACAGAGAGCAGTCTCTCCCACAGTTTACATATGAGATTTTTAAACTCAATACTATAATTCAATATTTTAGTAGCAATTCTGAGTTGACACATCTAGAAGCTAGTTGCCCAGAGGCTTCACTGCATGATCACTAAGCCCCTTTGATTGTTTGGTTTCATTTTGCAAATATACTGCAACGCAAAGGTTTTTTTTTTGTTTTGTTTTCTTTTTTTTTTTTTAGTGGTACTTCTACCCTAGTATTTAATTTATTGATATATGCAGTTTCTCACTGTTTGAATATAGTGTACAAACAGTCACATAAATTCTGCAAGTGTCACATCACTACAGCAATTATTTATAATGTTCTCACCTTTTCCCTGGCCTGTCAATGTGGTATCATGAAAAGGAGATATTTTTGTTCAAGAAATTTTATTTAAGCAGTTTCATTAACAATAACAGAATACATCTCCATCCAGATTTGCTTTGGATAGAAGAAAACCAGCATGGATTTTCTACATCTGGTAAAATGCAAATCTGAAGGACAAGTGACAGAGACCAAAGCTCAGGCTATTTGAACAATCAGCTGCATTTGTGCGGTCATTGGCCCAGGGTGCTTGACTCTGCACTTCTGCCTTATGACATGGTAGATGCCGATTTTAATAAAGAAAAAGGAAGCCAAGTTGTGGTAATATGCAAATATCTGAAGCATTCTAGTGGAGCTGAGCTGATTAAATTGTTTATTATGCTGAAGACTCAAACAGAAGTAAGAAAGAAGCAAGAATTTGTTCCCCAGAGCAGGTCTGATCTTAGACTTATATCCCCTCCAGGTAGAATATACATCTTGAGTGCTTTCTCTAAGCAAGAATAGAAACTGCTGGATTTTCACACTGTATGTCAGCAACTGCAGAGTAACAGTGGATGGGCTCTTGGTTGCTTCCCATGGGTCAAACATTCATTATAACCCTTTTTATTGCATCCATGCTGATGTATTTAATTTAGCAGAATGAAATGAGATGAAAGGAAAATAGAAATTGTGATAAAAATAATTTGGTATTTCATAGAGAGCCTTTATTTTCAGAGAATTGTAGTCTCTTTGGAACCCCGAACTTCATTACTTCTCTCTCAGAGAATGTGGCTGTGAAGGCTGAAAAAGGAAATATTTTTTGTACAGCCTTTGACACACTAGATTCCTCACCCATAAAATGAAAATATTAGCGTTGAAAGGCTCATGAAGGAGGGCTATAATAGAGAATTAGGATGAGTTATTTGAATTCCCAGTTTTAAGGTCAAATCTGAAGCCAGCTGTGCTATGAGTTCTCTTACTTTTCCTAAAGTTTTTTCTTCTTTTTTGTTTTTAATTGCTCCTTCACATTTTGCATTTCATTGTGCTTTAGAGTATATGCCAGTCATCAACTTATTGCCTCTCTGTGCCAAGGCCACCTTTCTTTGTCCTTCCTAATCCCAGAGCTGGGGCTTATACACATTTCCCCTTCGCCAGCTGGAACCATGCTGGTGGAGGGCGCCGGACAACACTGCAAAAGGGCAAGGCTTATCCTGGTTCTGATACTTGTCTTCTTCCTCCTGTAGCATGGCCTTACTCCTCCAGTAGGGAGCAGCTTTCCAGTGAAATCCACCCCCCCAACACACATACACACAGTGACGGGCTTTCCAGGGAGTCTTGCTGGTACTCCAGCAGTCATTTCCTGCTTGCTAACATTGATTGGCACCTTGGCAGACATCTTTCCAATCCAATGAGCCACAGCCACAACCTCTCCAAGGAGATCTGAATCTCAGCCTTGAGGGGGGAAGGAACTTTCCAAGTCTGTTCCTTCCTTGAGTATGCTCTCGGAGCCCTAGAGTGGCTGTTCCCTACATTAGCTATTCACGCATTCTTTAGAGTTCTCTTTAACCCTCTTAATAGTTAATCACCTTTCACTAAAGTTCTTTATATTATTTTTTTTTTCTGTGCAAATTGCTCATGGAGTCTGACTCCTTAATGACCTTGACACGTACTGAGTGCTTCTATAATATTCTTTTGTAACTAGGGTTGTCTGAGCAGGGGCTTGAGGATTTGCTTAGGATATTAGGAAAAACACTTAAAATCAGTTCTAAGTTATATCCTTGTCACCAAGATACCAGGAGTACCTGGCTCTAGTAGCACATTTGATGCTAATGAATGGGTGTCATGTATTATTGGATATTGAGAACCTATCATGAGGAGGCTTAGAACAAACAGTGGATAAGATGCCAGGGGAAATTTTTCTCTCTACGTTTATACTTGTCAACTCTCCGCTGCTCTATATGGAATGAGTGGTTGCATAGCGCTAGGAAGAAAGTGACTAGAGATTGAGAAAGTTTTTATAATGAATATGCTTTGTTCACTCCTTTAGAGTTGAACCTCTGCATCCCATCATCTGCTTCCCTTAAGCTGGTAGACACTTCTAAGAATCGGAAGTGCAGAGTGTTCTCTGCCTTCACTGTTTATCCTGATGACAACAAGGTGACCCACGCCATGTAACTTGTTCTTCAGAGTGAACATTAAAACAATTATAGTGTCTGAAATGCATAGTGGAGTGACTTTTGTAAATCACATGACATAGTTATGTTCTACCTTTTCAGGGTATTGTAAACAAAGAATCATATACCAAAGAATGAATTTACTAAGTCGATGATATCGTTGAGGAAATTATAACACTAAAGTACTGTTATTAGTTACCTATTTATATATATATAAACACTTTATATATATATATATATATATATATATATATATAAAACCCCACAAATCTTAGTAACTCAAATCTGTAACAGTTATTAATTATCTAACAGTTTATGAGGGTCAGGAATTTGGGAGAATCTCAGCTGGATTGAAGTTTCTTAATGAGGTTGCAGTTAAGATCTTGGCTAGGGTCATACTTACCTAAAGACTTGATTGAGGCCAAAGGATCTGATTTCAAGATGGCTCCCTTACATGGCAGGCAAGTTGCTGTTGGCAGTTGACAGGAGGCCAGAGTTCCTCATTACCTGGGCCTCTCCAGAGGGCTGCTGGAGTGTCCTCACAACATGGTGATTGACTTCCCCAAGAATGGATCACTCAGAACAACTCTGATAGAATGTGGGAGAACACTGCACCAGAGTATGAACACCAGGAGACCATCTTGGAGGCTGGCTACCAATTGTGCTTAAGGAAGAGATTACCAAATTAAGAAAAGTACAATGCTTCTAGATGAGAAAACCAATACCCTTATAAATGTTGATTCTTCCTATATTCATATATAAATTTAATACTATACCAATTAATCAGTTACTTTTTGGTC
The DNA here is from genome assembly GCF_057876585.1 of Rhinolophus sinicus. NCBI lineage: Eukaryota > Metazoa > Chordata > Mammalia > Chiroptera > Rhinolophidae > Rhinolophus > Rhinolophus sinicus. Next base: position 32,726,456 of record NC_142512.1, read on the forward strand.
AAGGATTTTGACAAATTGACTATATTAGTTCATCTGGGAAAATAAATGAATTTGGCCTATAGGGTTGTTTTTGAATTTTGGAAAAGGTTAATTAAGTGAGATGTGCTCAGTTAAGCTGTTAAGTTTTTAAAAAGGTATAGTAAGTAAAACAATGTAGTGGTACTGGATCAGGAATGATTTAATAACCTAGTGAAAATTAATAGTTGTAATAAAGAATCTGATTTCACTGTTGATGTTTGTGACAGTTTGCAGCCCCACCACTCTTACAGAGGAAATCAAATTAAAATAAGGTTATTAGAGTGAGCCCTTATCCAACATGACTGGTATCGTTATAAGAAGGGGATATTTGGCATAGACAGTTGTACTGAGACAATGCCATGTGAATGCAAAGGCAGCCATCTACAAAGCAAGGAGAGAGACTTGGAGCAAGGTCTTTCCTCAAGACCCTTAAAAGATACCAGCTCTGCAAACATCTTGCGCTCAGACTTCTAGTCTCTAGAACTGTCTCTAGACAAGACATCTCTGCTGCTTAAGCCAGTTAGTTCAGGGTTAGCAAACCTAACCAACTAATACAAACTTAAAACCAGTATTCTTTCCCTTTCCTCTCAAGCCATTCTTGGACCTGCTTTGGCGCTTACTGCGCTCTCCCTAGAAAGCTTTCTGATGTAAACAAATCTTTCCTATCCTCTTAGGGAGTGTGTGTGTGTGTGTGTGTGTGTGTGTGTGTGTGTGTGTGTGTATCACCATCAGTGCCAACTTCTGAATCTGATTGTGTGTGTGTGTGTGTGTGTGTGTGTGTGTGTGTGTGTGCAGGTGGGTATCCATCCCACCTTTGAGGTGACCGCAACAGAAATCCAGTTAGAGACGCACATGTTTGTAAAGGCAGCATATTATAGTAGTTAAGAACTTGTCTTTAAGCCAGACGCCTAGGTTCAGATCCAGCTCTACCATTTACTAATTCCATGACTTGGGCAATTTATGAACCTTTATAGGCTGTAGTTTTCTTGTCTTTATAATGGTGATCATACTAGTAATACTTCATAGGGTTGTCTGAGAATAGAGTAGCTTACCTTTTTAAAGTGTTCATAAAAGTATCTTACATATAGTTAGCATTAATTTAATTTGTCAAATAAAACTATGAACATTTAATGAATGACAAACGAAACATTTCAAATCAGGGCATGAACAATTATTTAATAAATGTTTAATTTTTTTCAAACAAAGTTAAATAGATTTAAATGTGTATTTCACATTGTACATACTTACATATACAAAAACAAGTTCCAGATGAATTCAATATGTATTATTAAAAATAAAACCATAAATAGAAACGAACACGTAAATATTTTTATTTATACAGTTGCATGCTTTCATTAATGACATATGTATATGAAATATTCATAAAACCAATGTATGAAAGTAAAACAGTATATATATACACATATATAGTCAGTCAGGGGGTGTAACAGAGACTGATTAGATGCATACCAGACCTGGTTCCTTTTCTTGGAAATTCAGGAAGGCTGGGTGACTATGTATGTGGCCAGTGGGGTCTGGGAAAAAGGACATAGATTATGAAGTGTAGGCCGTAGAATGTTTGTGAAGTTTTCCATACGCTCTCAATCTCCTGTCCATCTACGACAAGCAAAAAGCTCTGAGAAGGCAAAGCTGCACAACGAGTAACTGCTTGCAGCAGAGTCCAGGAGAACTGTATTTTTCTGTGACATGAAGGAGAAATAAACTTTTATGGTTTGGGGTTGTTTGGAATAGCAAGTAGCATTACATAACCTAATAATCTGGGGGTGGGGGGCTCCATTCAAACAGAGTGAAAAAATGTTGCCTTATAGAACCAATCTTTGTGAAAGCAAAACAGTGTGAAGTAGTAATTAATTGCTTAAAAACTACTGCAAGGTTAATGATAGCTAGGCTGTTGAAGCTGACCTTGGCTAGTAGGGAGTATAAACATGTAATAATTAAAATGGAATGTTTATGACCTAATGTCGTGAACATTGAATTTCTGAATGTCTTAGTTTATCATCGGCAAGATGGTTTGGAGACAGCAGTGTAATGTAGGGAATACCAGCTTGTGTGAAAATTAAACACATGAAAGTCAAGGGCTATCTATAATTTTAGTTGGAGAAGGCTCCAAATCGGAAACCATCCAAGAATAGATTGCAAGATATTACTATATAATTATTTTAAAGCCTGCATGGCAAACTCATCGTAGCAAGGTTAAAAAATAATCGGCAAACTAGGAAAAGTAATTGCATAATGTATATCTAAGGTTTACTATCTTTAGTAGATAAAAATGCTTATAAATCACTAAGAAAAAGATTAATATATTAATGGAAAAAAATGGTAAAAGACAAGAACAAGCATTTCATACACACCCACACACAAAAATGCTGTTGACCGACAAACATGGAATCAAATGTTTACTCTCATTTATTATCAAAGAAATATACATTTAAACAATAATGAAATGCTATGTTTAAAACAAAAGGTTAAAAACGAATAATGCTCAGTGTTGACATGAATGTTAGGAGGTAAGCACTCGTGTCAGACATTGTTTGGGACTGGTTGTAACTATTTAATGTTTTGGGAGGACAATTTGTGCATATCTTTTCATCTATCAGTTTTACTTCCATTAGTTACACATTTATTTTAAAGCACCAAGTAATTATGGGTGGGATTGTTTAAAATAGTGAAAATTGTAGACAGCCCAAATGCCCCAGATTAGCTAATTAAATACATTATAGGGGATTATTACAATTGACTATTACTGAAATGTCAAACAAAATGAGATAGATATTTGTGATATGATGTAGAAATATTCCCATACTATATTATTTATATTTAATATATTGGGAAGGGGCACAAGCAGACTACAAAACACTTTAGAAATATATGTGTATATATATTATATTAATTGTTATAAGATATTTATAATAATATGCATATTTATATATTGTCATATATAAATAACAATATAATTATTATAACATATATATCTCACGTCTTATCCTCTCTGTCTTTTTAGAGTCACTTTCCACTAATGTTTTAGGAAGGGCATTTTTGTCTTGCATTCATTCTTGAGGTATCCATCCTGTTTCTCCACTGTTACCTGGCTCATGCCTTCTTTCCAATCTATCTTGAGGTATCGGTGCCATTTGGGGATCACAATATTTCTCCAATATGGTATTGTTGCCATCACATGCTGGGCTCCACAGAAGGGTGATACAGGAAAAGAACTAAATGCTCCACACCAAGAACAACACTGTTAAGAGAAACTCAAAGAAGAAATGACGCTTTGAAGTCAGAGTTGGGAAAAGGGTTAGTGCATTGTGTGTGTTGAACAGAACAAGGAAAAAGGCATTTTTTTGGTTGATAAACTGGTCTGACATGTCTTTCCTATGGGAGAGTAAAAAGAGAGAGACATGGAAAACTCTCCAGAAGAGGACTTGGTCATTTATCTGAGGTCTCTCCAGCTTTGCTAGTGGGTTTGATTCCAGTATCTCCTCCCCTCTGCTAAAACCTACTTTGACTGTTGGCGAGAATGTCATTAGTAGAGGGGAGGCAAACTTGTTCTGACAGATTTTAGAGTTAATGGTGCCGTTAAAGTAGCTGTCAAAGTAAACCCTGCCAGAATTCATGGCACTCATGAAAGAAGGAGGGTAATTTGTTCAAAATCTTATTACCCTGGGAGCACGTATATTAGGAAAAGGAAGATAGGGGCTGCTTAATGTTGCTTGTAACTAAGTATATCCCTTCCCCTAATTCTAACTCATGGCCATAAGAAAGGAGTTGACTTTCAATTGAAATGGGTAGTAGGGTGTTCTTTGATGGGGAAAAATAAATAATAAAGGATCTTTTTGTGGTCTTCCCAGTTTTTCCTAATGGCTTACCACACAAATACGTTCAGAGAACACCGTGATGATCTTGTAAAATTGAGCCAACTCCCATTCTTGGCTTTGGGATTAGACTAGGTGTGACTCAGTGGTTAAGGACGTACTGCCTACTTAGGGTACGTTGATGGAAAGAGAAATCACGCAATAGAGGATGCTGTCGGGTAATGCTTTTTAATTACTGGAGCTGTTTTATGATAAATATTGTATTCAGCAGTATGTATTATGCATGCTTTTCACAAAATGTCTGCAAACTCATCACTGACAAGCACAGATGACAGGAAATACTTAATGCAGGGCACTGGCAGCTTGTAGACACGCTGAAACTCAGTGCAAGCAGAAGCTCACTTACATACAGAGCGATAAAGGGTTTTGTAAATGGGATAATAATAGTCTTCAGTGCCAAATGCGTTTTCATTTATCCAAGGACCTAAAAATGCTTCCCAAAGATTGTCCTGTTCTTCAGTGTTTAAATTATTAAGACGAAGGAGAGAGGTTAAGTGATTTTTCTATAGTCTTCCAGTGAATATAATGTAGGGGAGTCCTGACATTATATGCATATAAATCCCCAATAGGCATCTAGCAATTTTCTGCATCCCCTGACCCCCCCCCCCCCAATCAAGGAAGTTGCAGAGGTGCTTAAGTGCTGGTTACCAATGTCGAGCTGTTTATAGGTGTGGATTGGTAGATTTGAAATGGTCTAGATGACATAGAATAATGTAGGAGACATGTTCTAAGCAGTAAAATTGAAAACAGAATGTATTTACTTGGGAATTAGGAGAATGTGGGAAGGGGGTCAGGGAAAGGTGAGACTCATTATTAGCCCAAATCTTAGATGCCTAAAATTTTATTACCTCTGAGTCCACAGCCAAAAGGGAAGCCAAAAACTGAACAGGAAGAATTCAGGGACTTATACCCTCCAGGGCTCCAAAATTATTGAAAAAAAATGAGAAAATAAATATCATTGATTTTGAGGGCTAAAAGGAACCCTAGGGATTGTCTCTCTTAACTGCACCCTCTCATTTTACAAATGAAGAAATGAAGTCTCATAAGCCACAGTGATGCACGCCATGGGTTACTGCAGAGCCAGGAGAGCAACCCAGCACAGGCCTCTCTTTCTGCTTCTTGGATGTTTGGAGGAGTTAAGAAGACTTAGACTGTTTTAAGCCACTTCTTTCCTGGAAATATAGGGAGGCAGCATCAAAGCTATTATTTCTTTGAATATTCTTTCAACACTACGCTCTATTTCTCCTCTGGGATTCCAATGACATGAATATTGGACATTTTGCTATCGTCCCACAGGTTTCTGAGGTTCTCATTTCTTCCCCAGTCTATTTTCTCTGTTGCTCTGATTGAGTATATTTTTTGGATCTATCCTCATTCATTGATTCTATCCTCTGTCAACTCCACCCTACTATTCGGTCCGTTCACTGAGTGTTTTAGATTTATACTATGTGTTTTTTTTGCTTCTATAGTTTCCATTTGGCTCTTTACAGCTCCTATATTTTGAGAGTTGCTATTGTTTTATTCAGAAGAATTTGTAATTGCTTGTTGAAGCACTTTCATGATGGCTGTTTAAAAATTCTGGTCACAGAATTGTAACAACTGATTCTTCTAGGCCTTGGTGTCAGTAGATTGTCTTTTCTTATCCAAATTGTGATTTTCCTGGTTCTTGATGTGAGGAATTTAACCTACTGTATTCAGGACATTCTACCTTTTACATCAGGACACTCTGGGTTCTATTTCAGCTTCCATTTTAGCAGGTGGTCACCCGTGTAAGGTTTAGCATGCAAGTCCTGGTCTACTTTTGTGGGCTGTGGTTCCAGTGAGATTTTAATATTCAGTGTCTCTGCAGTGTCATTTTGGCCTACTTGGTGTAATTGACACCACTGGGGTTTCCACTGTTTTCCTGCTGGTGCTACTTGAGATGGCAGAAGGGGCTTCCTCAGGCTAGGCTATGTTGATCTCTCTCAGTTGAAAAAGTGAGTCTCAGGACCGTGGACAAAGCCTGGGCTAGACCGCTTGTGGTGGTGGGCTTGGGAACGTGTCCCCTTGCTGTTGCTTGGCTGCTTCTTGTTAGCGGGGCTCCCCACTCATTCCCCTCTCCAGTGGCGCCAGGCTCTCCTGGCGTTGTCAGGCTCTCCACTCAGTCTCAGAAGAGGAATGAGCCTCCCTGGGCTGCGTGTTATTACTAGGTCAGGGGTCAAGAAATATTAATATCATACCGGATTGTTTTCTTCGGTAGGGTTGTCGTGGAAGGGTGTCATAAGATGACTGTTGCCGTGTTGTTCCTCCAGTCCTGGGGGTCCAAACCAGTTTGTCTTCCTCTAACCACCTTTCAGAGTTCTCCTGTGGTCACCTCTGGATTTGTTTCCAGGGATTATAGTTGGATTTGGTGGGGAAGAGCTGGGAAAAACAAGTCTATGTTACTATGTCTGAATCAGAAGTCCTATAATTTCATTTCTATTACCATTTTATTCTTACTTACGGTGTGTGTGCCTCTGTGTGTGTGTGTGTGTGTGTGTGTGTGTGAGAGAGAGAAAGAGAGAGAGAGAGAGAGAGAGAGAGAGAGAGAGAGAGAGAGAATTAGCAACCAACAGAAGAAAAAAGCCTGCTGGGGTTTTGGTTTCCCAAACAAGGTTATTATCCTGTTGGCCTTTAGTCTATCAGATCCTCACGTGAGCTCCATTACATCTGTTCCATCGAGCCCAGAAGGTTTAATGAAGCACTGCTCTTGGGGTGTGGGTTATAGGGAAAGGGGTGACAACCCTGCAATGAAACATCCACTTTGTGAAAATGTGTTATGATTTCAGACTTTGGAACCCAGACATCAAAGAAACTCAGAAATGATACCACAGTGTTTCCTTATAACTTGTACTTTGCATTCTTGTATGAAGAGTTTTGATATTTTTACAAAGGCTTGCAGTAGAGCCATTGTTATATATCATACAAGTTTTTTAAAACAAAACAAAACAAAACAAAAAACAATGGGTCAAATGGGACGTCAGAACCAGGGGTGGTTCCACAGTGCACTTCACCCTAAAATCTAACTTCTTTTTCAGAACAATCTCAAATTTACAGGATAGTTGGAAATATAGTACAAAGAGCTTCCTTTTTCTCCAAACCATTTGAAAGCAAACTGCCATCACCTCCGAATACTTTAGTGTGTATTTTCTGCAAACAAGAACATTTTTCTATATAACTGAAATATCATAAAACTTAGGAATTTAGCAATTTAGGATACATTGCTACCATCACATTCTGACCTTTTTCAAACTTTGCCACTTGTCCAAATAATGTCTGTTGTGGCAAAAGGACTGAGTGCAGAATAATGTATTGCATTTGGTTGTCATTTCTCTTTTACCTTCAGCATTTCTTTTACCTTGAGCATTTCCTCAGTCTTCCCTTGACTTTCAAGACTTTAACTCTTTTGAAAAGTCCGAGAAGTCTGGCTTCATGTGTGTGTGACCTGTGCAGTGGCCCAGGGTCCCATACTTAAAAAGGCTCCTTGCTTGGTTTAGTACACTGATATTACTTCTTGAAATTTCTAATAAGTTTTGAACAAGGATCTTTACGTTTTTATTGTGTGCTGGGTTCCGCAAATCATGTAACTAGTCCTGAGTCCAGTCCAGTCATTTTATAGAATGTCCCTCAACTTTCTGATATTTTCTTAGTATTAGATTCAGGTTACACACCTTTGGTAGAGTATCCTAGACATGATACAGTCTTTTTACTACCTCCTATTAGGCGATGCATCATTTTTATTTGTCACATTACTAATGATACTAACTTGGATCACGTGATTAAGGTAGTGTCTGCCAGTGCCCTCCACTTTGTGATTAATAGATATTCTGTGGGAGGTATTTTGACTCTATGTAAACATTCCATTCCTCATCAAACTCTCAAAGTTTATTTATTGTTCTTTTTTTTTTTTTTTCACTATAAGTATGGACTTGTAGATTTTGATGTTATTCAAGAGTTGTAATCAGTGACTATCATGATTTTGATAATCAAATTCCTTCGGATTTGAACAGTGGTACCCCTACAAATTGACTGTCCTTTTTAGAAGTCAACTTCATTTTTGGAGCATTGCCTTATTTCCTGGTACAGGAAGATATGCCAGGCTCATCTTTTATCTTCCTTGGAGTCAGCCATCTTTCCAAAGAGTCTTGATTCCTTTAAGTGGAGAATGATATTTAGAAATTAGGATCTGGATGCTAAGTATGACTATTGATATTGGGTGTCACTGTGCCCAGACCCTGTCAATAGACAGCGCTAGGGACACACACACACACACACACACACACACACACACACACCTATCTCTCTCTCTCTCTCTCTCTATCTATCGTCCATACATCCATCCATCAATCCATTTTGAAAACCATGAGTGTACACTGATATCTACTATATCTTAATTTCAACATCACAAACTGCATTCCAGTTTTTCCTCTTTCCATATTTGTAACTACTCTTTCTACCCTTTTAGCTCTTTAAGAAAGTTAAGGTTTGTTTGTTCTCATTTTCTAAAGACATTTCAGGTTGGTATCTGCTGAGTTCTGCTACTCCACAAATTACAAAGTAGAAAAGGTGCATCATAAAATTAAGGTCCAATGATAAATGAAGAACTTTTCAATGAATCAAAAAAAATAAGTACATACGTATTTAGTCTGTATGTGAGACTAAATGGCTAGTCCACATTTCTGATATCTACTCAGGAGTACTGAGTTTATCGATTACAACTTACCAAGCTCAATACTACTCTTAGCAGTAGGACATGAGTGCCCCAATACTTTACTCTCTTCTTCCTTAGAAAATACCATCTACCTTCTCTGTCTCACTGCTATCAAACTCTCTACCTTTGATATAGAGTGTTATAATTTAACTCTCTACCTTATCTTTAGAGATCATCAGGATTGATCTCATAATTGCAGTCTCCATCATCTCAGCAGCCCAAGACTCCCATCTGAACTATGACTCTGTTCATCTCCAGTCTGACCCTGTTCTCCTCCCTTCCTTTAGTCCACACTGGCAACACATCAGAAAAATCATCAGTGCCTCAATCTCCAGTGTAAATATTTCCTTGCTCTAACTGAAACTTTGCTATGTCTAAGGACCTTGCTTCTGTGCAATCCTGTTATATGGTGGTTATTTTTTTCTCCCTATATCCTGTGTTCCATGGAACTTGAAAGAGGGCCTAGGTGTTTATCTTCTGTCTCATTTATACATGTACATTATTTTTCCTTTCTCACACTGCTCCAAAATCATATTACTTTTTTTTTATTTGTTTTCAGTTAAAGTTGACATTCAATATTATTTTATATTAGTTTCAGGTGTACAGTATAGTGGTTAGACATTTACACAATTTATGCAGTGATTCCCCCCAGTTAGTCTAGTATTCTAGTCAAGTCTGTTTTCAGTCATGAGGAACTATCTCACTTACTATGTATGTTTCATCTCTCTTGTTAAGATGGCTACATTTTTAATCTGCTGCCTGTTTCTATATGTAGGAAAAAAAAAAAAAAAAAGGTGTTCTATGGAAGGTAACCTCAATACGTGAGCTGAACATAAATTCCTAACCGGGCAGGTCATGGTGTGTACTTATGCCCCAGGCATATAACTTTTTAATAGAAGAGTTATCTTTGCCTTAAGCCAGGCCTGTCCATTGTTTCTGAGCCTCTGGGTTAACACACCTTTGAAATAAGCTGCAACCACCCTCAAGGAAGCACATAATCTTGTCAACCATCCTATAATCCGATCTCCGCCTTGTTCTAATCTTCCTTATGTTCCCTCCTTAATTTCACAGGATAAAAGAAGCTGCAAAACTGTTATTCTCAGGAACTTTTGAGATCTTGCTCCCCAGCACGTCATCAGTTTGGCTCAAATAAACTCTTATAAAAATTCTCTCTACGGATTTGGACATTTCTTACGTTGACATATCTAAGACTGATCCTCTTATATGCTAGATGACATTATTTCTCATTCAAGACTTCAATCCTGTACTTATTCTGTTTTCTCCTGAATCATCTTCCCCCATGCATTTACTTCATTATATGTGGTAGCGAGCCTGTAAGTGACCCCCCAGTCATTCAAGTCTCCTGGTATTCACACCTCAGTATTAATCCCCTTCTACATTGTTCAAGAGTTTGTGTGATCAATAAAATATGGCAAAAGTGATAGCATGATACTTCCAAAATTAGGTTTAAAAGACATTGAGAAGTCTGTCCTGGATTGTCTATCTCACTCTCTTCAACACTCATCCTTCACTCTAGAAGAAGCCAGCTGTCATGTCACTTGATATGTCACCTGATAAGGAACTGGAGCTCTGGTCAACAGCACTAAGTGTAAGCTGGAAGCAGATCCTCTATACCAGTCAAACCTGTAATCCTACCTGTAACCCTACCAACATTTTGACTGCAACCTCATGAGCCAGAACTACCCAGCCAAGCTGCTCCCAGATTCCTGACTCACAGAAACAGTGTGAGAATAAATGAATTGTTTTAAGCTGTTAAACTTTGAGATACTTTGTTATGCAACAATAGACACCGTGTTTTTCCGAAAATAAGACCTAGCTGGACAATCAGCTCTAATACGTCTTTTGGAGCAAAAATTAATATAAGACCCGGTCTTATATAAGATCGGGTTTTATTTTATATTACATTATATTATATAAGACCCGGTCTTATTTTACTATATTTTATTATATAAGACCTCGTCTTATAGTAAAATAAGACGGGGTCTTATATTAATTTTTGCTCCAAAAGACGCATTAGAGCTGATTGTCTGGCTAGGTGTTATTTTCGGGGAAACACGGTAACTAGTATACCATACAGTCATTCTTGAATATCTCATTTCCTAACCAGACCTTCTCTTAATTCTATGTATCCCTGCAGTTCTTGCACTATTTCCCTATTCCTTTTTAAAACATTTACATTTCTCACTTTCCTGTAGTTTCTTAGTCCCCTTCAATCACCCTTTTGTTCCCACCACTCTACCCAAATTGCTTAAGTCCTCTGAAGACTTAAATGTTATATCTATTGGTCACTTTATATATCTTACCACAATTACCTCTCCTTGGCAATATTGAACTTGAAGTATTGTCTTTGCTTGGTTTCCAGGCTACAGCTCCCTTCAGTATCTCTTGCCACCGAAGCCCAATTTCCATTGTTCACTCCTCCTCCCCCTTCTCATTTTTAAGTGTTGTTGTGTCCCTAGAGCTGATTTGTTTTTCAGTTCTTTTGATTTCCCAACTATAGATCTTTTAATTATACCATACCGAATAGCATTTGGGAAGTCAAGCAATATATCCATGAATATCAACGGGTGACAGTGTTAAGCAATTCTTTTTTTTTTGTTTTTAATTTGGGGAAGAAACTTCATTATGTACCAGTACTAAATGTAATTTCTGTTTTTCTCAGAATTTTGTCTGAACGCTAATTATGTGTCTACCCATCCATAATTGCCAAGCTAACAATAATACAGATATTTTTATGTATTTCAAAGTTTCCCTTATAGAGAGAGTACTGATTTGAAAGAAGTTTCTATCCAGACTCTAGGAGGCTGATTGTAATTCCATCTGAGTCACTGCTCATAAGTTTGAGGCTATGGATTCCTATTGACTTCATATGCAAAAGGGTTAGTCCAAACTTCTCTGGTTCCACTGGCAACGTCTGCCCTCAGATACACGTGTAAACACATGGCTCACTTGCTACTCTACTTGTGAGAAAGGCAGTGTAGTGGCACACAGGAGAAGCTGGAGGTGACAAGGGAATGGGTGCTCAGAGCGGTATTGATTTCTTCCAATGCTGACTTGGTTGTCTCTGATGAGTTCCAGGCAACTCTACAAAATAAAATAAAACAACTTTAGAGCAGCTGAAACTGAATCCAAATCAGTTGAATGTGAATTATTTATGTGTTTTTTCATAAGGCTCTGCACTTCTGAGGTAGAGCCTGTGTGGATGCGTATGTCATGGGTGAGAACTGTATACCCTTTTGTTTTATCACTAGTCACTCACCACACTTCCAGTCCTCTTTACACACTGGGTTTTTCTTTAGCACCTAGCACAGAAGCACTGATATTGCTAGAAGAAAGACACAACGGGTTATAAAATGCAGACTTTCATGGAATTAACGACACCATCTGAATGCTTGCAAGGAAGCAGCTGTTATGCAGGCCAAAATATTATACAATATGTTCAGAACTAAAATTTGGCATTCAGTTTAATGAATGAATGAATGTTTTAAAAACTGTTCTAAAGGCCTAGAATGAGAATATGTAAAAGTGCTTATTCCTGCAAGATGTATAATTGGGTAATAATGCATGTCCCGAAATGTCTTAGTCACATCAGTGCTCTATAAACTGCATTTTTACTCTTAAATACTCATTAAAGAAAATAAAGGTTTGTTTTGATTGACTGTTGGGACTATTTAATTCAGAGTAAAATTAAAGTGGAACATTTTACTCTGGTGAATCTAAATACCACATGAAAAACAACCAAAATTTATGGGATATAGTTTCCCTTACTTAAACCATACTTAGTTTTATATATTGTGGAATCACTTAAGTATCACTTTAATAGTTTACATTTGGGTTTGTTTAAATTTGATGAAATTCAATTCAATACATTTAACTGGAGCCTCATAAATAGAGGGTGTTAAAATGTACACACATTTTAAGAAAGGAAAAAACTGTATTAACATTGTAATACAATGAATGACGCTAGCATTCATTTGATGAATGCCATCTTTTGAGCAAACGTCATACTACATATTGCTACTATAATTCAACTTCGAAAAGTAATACATAATTAACATCTTGTAAAATATGCACATTTTTTTTGGCACCCCAGTATTTTGTCTATGAAATGAGTGAGGTGAGAACATGGAAACTCATGGTGACCCATACCATTCCAGGTATACAATTCTCATTTTAAAGAAATGCTTGTGTAAAACACCATGCACTATAATTGTTGCTGGTGGGGACGTGGTGTGTGTGACAGAGACATAAGTTAGCACAGCCCCTGCCTTTGAGGATCTTGCACTCTTGTTTCAGAAACAAACAAAAAATATATTACTATAATGCAGAATTAAGCAAACATTGTAGAGAGGTACAAGCCATTTGCTATGGGAAGAATAAAGAGAGAGGGATCATATCCAGTTTCATGGATCAGGCTGTATGTCAAGTTGATGGTGGCATTTAAGATGGGTGATGAAGGGTGCATAGGATTTTGATAGGTAAAGAGAGAAATGTGTAAAAGAGAATTTCCATCTTTTAGCAGCCATAATCTATAGAGATGGAAAAGCAAAGGGCATGTTCAAGAAACCCAGTGAATGTTATTCCAGTTTTGTTGGAACACAAGATACACACAAATAAGTAAGTTTGAAATATAGCTTGAGGTCCTGTTGTAGAAAACTTTAATAGTCATATTGAGAATTCAACTTAATTCATCAGGGGAAAAAAAGCTACTAAAGGTTTTTTAATAGAAAATTGAAATGAATAGAAAGATTATTCTGGCTAGGGTTTGGAGAGATGAAATTGGGAGGTAAGGAAAAAGTCTGAATGAAGACAAATTGGAGAAACCAGACTAACAATACCATGTATTCATTAAAAATATTTACTGAGCACCCACTAAGCAGTAGACACTATTGTAGACAGTGCCCATTTCTTGTTGGATATAATAGAGACAAAAGGTCTTCATTAATTTTTTTAAAAATATCCATTTAACTCTTAGAAGGGTAATAGAAAATGCCTTTAGTATGTACTTTTTGAGGACAAGCCTTATTTCAATATTTGCAATAGAGAGAAGAGGGTTCTTATTGGCTGATAGTTCTATTACCTTGATGAGAAAAGAACATTTTTGTCACTTGGCATAGCTCAGCCTATAGGGAATATGAAATAATCTCTTAGTTATGACTGTAAACAGATTTCCTTAAATGTAGTATATGGTGAAAACATTATCCTAGCAGATTTCTCAAAGAAAGGCTCATGGGTTAATGAATCAGCATCTCTGGGAAGAGTGGATGTCTACTTCCCGTTCCAAAAGACCTTTGTTACCCATGGAAACAAAAACAGATTATATAAAAATCATGCTTTTCTATGAGGCTATAAAGTAGTGGAAGCCTTGATGAACTGAATTCTTGAGAGAGAGAAGTTTTTACAGATGAACAGAGAGATCCATACCCAAGGGAAACTGCCTGGTGGTGTATGTCTAAGTGGAGCAATTGATCTAACATTACACGAGATTTTGCAGGGGTGAAGAGAAACCAGCTGGACCTTTTAATGACCATGTGGTAGAATAAATTGAAATACGTACATAATTAGGCTCAGTCTGAAAATAACATTCCTTTGTTATACTCTCTTCCCACCAAAAATTTTGCCAAGAATTTATAGAAGAGGGGCTAGAAAGCAGGTAACATTTTTGCACAAGCTTGCACATTTTCAAACTATTTGGATTCTGTGGTTCTTCTGTATTTCAATTAAATGATGAACCAAAGCTATCTGAAACTGTGGCCCACTCCCACTCCCATTTCAAATACTGTCAAGATCAAAGGGATTGATTTCTGATAGCTGTTGTAGGAAATTAGAGGTTAGGCTAATGTGAACTCAGTCTAATTAAAACTGCAGCCCAATCCAAACTAAACTCAATGCTTGGAGTAATATGAATGATCAACCTTCCACCATAATCTTCAGTCATAGGAAATCACATTTATTTTCTGAAATTAAAACAGTATTATATTTAAGTCTCCAATGTCCTGTTATTCACAATGTCCAGAATACAATAAAAAATTACAAGATATGTGTAGAAGTAAGCCTGGGTTTGGACCCCACCTCAATCAGTTAAATCAGAATCTGTGGTAGTTCTAGTTGGAAGAGAAGGCTAAAATGTGAAGTTTGCATGTGACGGAAAAGAAGGAATGTAATAGAAGTGGTGAAAGACCAAAATAGTTCTCTGTCTTGAATGCTGGGAAGGTGAAGTGTTTAAGGAAGGAAGTGAGAAGCATTACATGTTGCATAAGAGAAGAAGCAGGGTATAAACTAAGATAAAATCCTAATTTCTTTATTCCTTATAAAATAGTCTCCACTTTTTGTCAACTAGAAGTAGAATTTATTAAAACTCATGACTCAACCCATGGAAGTTCTAATTTGCTCTGGCAAGTTTGCAAGAATAATTTGATATGTCAAGTGTTGCTTTTCTTAAAATACCTTTCTTCTAAACTGGGTTAGGCCATTTCTAAAGACAATATTAACTTTCTTTATACTTGCAAGATTAATAATTTCTAGTAAAAATAAAGAGAAACCACAAATTATTCCTTGTGGCTAATTGTACTTTATCAAGCTATTAATTTTCATCAGAAAGCTAATGTCGTAGGCTGCAAGGAATGGAAAATTAAGCAGATGCTCATTGATAAGTTGGAAGAAAAAAATTATATTTGAAAAAGCAATGAATATTTCCTTTATTATCATGTTTAAACAGATGTTCTGCCTAATCTGCAATCACTTTTCTTAGTATCTTATCTTTGACCTTTGTTTTGAAGGTATTCATGGAAGAGAATGTCAGTATTTACCTACCTGCTGTCCTTCCATCTGTCTAAGCAGCACATGGATACACACAAATTATATTTCCTTTGTATGAATTTGAATGACAGCGGCATAACCAAGACTTCATAGATATAGAATGATCAGATATTATCACTTTAGTCCCAGAATAAATTATAAGATCGTCTTACATCTGGATAGCTTATGCTAGGAACAGGTGCTTTCAAACACTTCAAACTAGAAATCCTGATTTCCAGATTCCTCAGAGGTTTCTCAAAACAGTTTTGTGTTGGCCTGCACATTTGGCGGTTTTGTTATTATTTTCCTTTGCCTGGACAGGTGGGTTGTAGTAGAAAGAGCAACAGTAATTATTTGTGATATGGGTTGATTATTTTAACTGTTAGTCAAATAAGTCCTCACGTTTACAGTCTCAGGTGTCTTTTTGATGATTTGCATTAAAAGCTGAATCTGAAAAGAGCTTCGGCTGTTTGGAATTTGTTTCATTGTTATAGCTTACTAATTTTCCAAGTGGACAAGGCCCTGAAGCAGATGAAAGTATGTATGCTAAGATGTCTTCCCATATCTCTTAAATAATTATATATTGCTTACCCATAGGAGGCTTTAGATCCCAGTTTCTTAGTTGGAATAAGGAAGAGACATTGCAGTTATAGATTGTTTAAACAAGAAATCTTAAAAAAATCAAAAGTCCACCCCAGGGTTTTAGGTGATATCTAAGAACTCTGGCCAAGGAAATATATGAATATTTTGAAGATATTTCCCAGATGGTCTAACGATACAGTTCATGGCATAAATAAAGTTAAATTCTTAGCTCATACCTTATCTCTGACAGGTACGTTAGGTATTATAGACTTCCACCATTAGAAAAGGGAAAAAACAAAAACAAAAAAACTTGGGCTAGTGTTAATTGATACAATTTTTACATAAGTTGGGTATACTCTTCCTGAAGACTGATCTGTTTGGTAAAAGTGGTACAATGGAATAAATCCCTGATTTATTCTTCCAATCTTCCAGTGCTAATATATTTATCTCTGTAAAATTTAGCCTAGACAGCATAATGGGTGTATTCATTATCTACTGATGCATGACAAGTTATACCACAACTCAGTGGCTGAAAACAATGGACATATTGTCTCACAGTTTCTGAGTCAGGAATGGTTTAGAGGAGTCGTTATGGCTCATGGTCTCTCATAAGTTTCACTCAAGATGTTGGCTGGGACTTCTGTCATCTTGAAGGCATGACTGGAGCTGGAGGGTTCATGTCTAAGGTGGAAATTTTAGAACTGAACAATGTAATGCATGAGATAAAAACTCACTGCATGGGCTCGATAACAGACTGAAGAGGGCGGAAATTGGTGAAATTGGTTAAAAATGCATGAAGGTGCTCAAAAAAGACAAACTTACAGTTATAAAATAAACAGGATGTAACGTGCAGCATGGTGACTCTAGGTAATAACATTGCATTGTATATTTGAAACTTGCTATAAGAGTATATCTTAGAACTTCTCATCACAAGAAAAAAATTGTAACAATATGTGCTGATGGATGTTAATGAGACATTGAGGGGATACTTTCACAATATATCCAAATATCAAATCATTATGTTGTAATCTGAAACTATAATGTAATATGTCAATTATATCTCAATAAAAAACATGACCCAATTACATGCTGTCTTTAAGAAACTAACATCAAATATGATGTAGGTCAAACATAAAAAAAAGGAAAATATACACAATGCAAACACTAGTCAAAAGAAAGCTGCAATGGCTATACTTGTATACTACAAAGTAGATGTCAGAGCAAAGAAAATTTCTGGGACAAACAGGTACATCAATAATAATAAAAGGTTAATTTAACAAGAAGATATAACAACACAAAATATATGAGTATCAAACAACAGAGCTTCAAAATCTATGAAGCCAAAATGACAGAACAAAGGGAAAATAGACAAATAAATGCACAATTACCGTTGGGACCTTCAACATCCCTGTGTTAATAATTGGTAGAACCAATAGACAGAAAATCAGCAAGGATATAGAAAAACTCAGTACCAATATGCTTGAGTTATTATATTTAAATGGACTTCTTATAGACAACAAAAAAAAGTTCACTTTTAAAAAAAAATTCAGTCAGACAATTTCTTTTAATTGGTGTGTTTAGACCATTTACATTTAAAGGGATGCTTAATATAGTGGGATTAATATCTACCATGTTTTAAAATATTTTTTTATTCATTGCACCTATTGTTTGTGTCTGTGTCCCCCCCCCCGGCTTTATCTGAACAGTTTATATGATTTCATTTTTATCTCCTAGTTTAGTGAGTCAGTTGTACTTCTTTTTAAAATTTTTACTGGTTGTTCTAAAGTTTACAGTATACATTTTTAACTAACCTAAGTCCACTTTTAAATAGCGCTATATTGCGCCTCTCCTCTGCACGTCATAAGCGAAAGAGAAAGTATGACTGAATCGTGCTTTTCCATGAAGAGCTTATCTTTCTTCCATCTCAATCCACCTCCATCTCCTTCTTGGAAGCCTGGATTTGGTATAAGTTAATTTGGAATTGTGTTGCAGTTGGTTTCTTCACCGATTTCTGCACTGTTCAAGCATTTTCAAATTTGCTTCTGATTCTTATAGGGAACAAGGCTCTTTCCCAAAACACACTTTCAAAACTACATTTAAAATGATTAGATAGGACATCAGGAAACCTACTGAATTACTGGTCGTGTTCTGTTCTTGATCTGGGTAAGATTTACATAGGTGCATTTACATTGCAATAATTCATTTATGATTTGTGCATTTTGCCATATATGTCACATTGCACTTTTAAAAGGTTATAAAGTAAAAATACAATGGAAAAAGATTATAAGATTTTTTTAAACAGAAATTTACACTGCTTATTTCACACATATGTGGACTATTATTGTGATATAAAGCAATACAGTGTCTCCTAGATGCCTTGACAAACATTTACCAGTTTTAAAAAGGCACAGGTCTTTAAAAATCTCTTGTGTTGGAATTACTAATGGGATCCTCAAACATATTGCAGATTAAGTCTGATTCTGCCTGTTTTCCAGATTCTGCAAGCTTGTTCCCCTCACAGCTGGGTTACTTGAACTTCCTTCCTGATGGCAGACTGTCCAAGTCTCTTGCACTAATTCTTAAACAGGAAGGATTTAAGGCGATCAAACCTAACATTTTGGGATTCAGAATCTGGTTGTTCCTGCTGTTATTCTAACTCTGATCATGTGTCCCAGATCTGAAAACTTTACTTGTGTCTCGTTTACTGTGCCTAAGTCCTGATTTGGTGACCTGTCATGAACTTTATTCTTTGTAAGAAGGTAACCCTGACTTCCTCTGCTCCATTTCCCCCTGGTTCCCTAGCTGCTGCTGACATTATGTATCCAAATCCTGGCCTGATATTTAAGCTCTGCTACCACCTAATAAACCTCAATCCAACAGTCAGTTAC
Source organism: Rhinolophus sinicus (assembly GCF_057876585.1). Taxonomy (NCBI): domain Eukaryota; kingdom Metazoa; phylum Chordata; class Mammalia; order Chiroptera; family Rhinolophidae; genus Rhinolophus; species Rhinolophus sinicus. The sequence goes on from NC_142512.1 coordinate 32,745,385, forward strand.
AGTAGGTTTCAAGGTAATATCCGGTCATATTTTTACCTGCCTTTCCTGCCAACTGTTTTACAGGTATCCTTTGTTAGCTTTCCTTGTCCCTGACACCAATTACTATTCTCTATTTCCACTAGTCTGTTTTCACATGGGCCTTTTCTTGATGTATCCATTTGTTGGACTTCTTCCCAGTCCCACCTGAGCACAGAATTTATGAATAGAGCATATGATGAATGGAAAGAATCTTAAGAGTATATATGTGTAAATCTTTCCTTTTGTAGAGGAGGGAGAAGACTGAGGCCCAGATACATTAAGTATATGTGTGAGTGATATTTTCAGATACTACTGTAACGAGGATCATGCTTTTAAAAATCCTTCCAGAAATGTTTTCCTTTATTGGAATCTGGCTTCTGGTTTAAGAAGGTGCCTAGATGTGTGGACCTGAAGCCAGATTCCCAGGGCTTTGTACTCTCCAGCAACGTATGAGGTAAGCAGCCAGAATGCCCAAGTCCCCAAGGGTTTGTAGAAATTTCCAGAGAACCTGGTGTTTTGGCAAAGGCTTGGAGTTGGCACAGAGGGGTCACATTTGGAGACTTAAACTCTGGAGGCTTTGCCAGGGGCCATGGATTTCAGCAGCTGGTGCCAACAGATACTCAAATGACCAGATGGGATGAGTCACACCTGAGAGGACCCAGCATTAGATACCCAGTGAACAGGCAAGGTGTGAAACATCTCAGAGAGGCCAGCGAGGACTCAGGGAACAGCACATAGAAGCACATTGCCTCCTCACTAAATTCCGAGTTAGAGATAAGCCTCTCACAGCCACCTTGAGAAGAGAAAGGGGGTAGAGGAAGGTCCTTGAGAAAATAAAAATGGCCCTGATAGGAAATTTGAACTGGGAATGAATGAACTGGGAATTTTAGTCACTAGGCATAGAATGCATAAAACTGAGTAACTATTAATGAGTTCAACATTGTTTTCTTTTTTAACCAAAATGTAAATTCAAGAGCAAGATGTGAGCAATTCCAAGAAATAAAATTTGCATCAGTTTTGAAGAGGATTTTCACAGGCTGAGGAGATAAGTGTTTGAAACCTTGGGGCTCTGAGGAGAGCCATAGTCCTAGGGAGACAACAGAGGGGTTCAGATCACAAGCAACTTTACCAAAAAACAAAAACAAAAACACCCCCCAAAAATACAACCATAAAAAGCTTTGTCTCAAGAGTGGGTCAGAAAGAACAGGAGACTGGCAGAACTGAATGGCTCGTGTGGACAGGGACAGTTTCTTGGAACAGGAGTGGCCCATGTGATCAGCTGACCAATAACACAGTTCTTGGAATTGCCAATCCAGGTCCAGGAGCAGTGGCATAACTCAGGGTACCCCCAAAATTGTCTGAGATTGCGTCCCACCAATCCTGTGAGAGTGAAGGTTAAGGTCAAAATTAAGTTGCGGTAGAGAAAATTTAAAAATGGGATTTAATGTGTCCTTGGTTGTAGGTTTAAATTCATACCTGTGAAGGTTACCTAGACATAATCACAAAACTCTCTGGCAGACCCAGAACATTTCTCTTCCCCCGGGTACTGTAAGCCCAAATTGGAACCATATAGTCTAACTTCCAGGTTAGTATTTTCCTACTGCACTGCAATCTATCTATTTCAACTTCTGATTGCTCCAACCCTTTTTCTCATTTAATTGAGATTTCTTGTAAAAGCAGATGAAAAAATAGGAAGATAAAGGCAGATGTGTTTCAGAACCATTCGAATAGAAATTTTCATTCATTCTTGACTGTTGGTGGCTTTTGTAGATGGGTATACTTGTCAGAGATATGGAAGTTATTTGGATATGTGAAATGTGTTGTCTGTATAGCAACCCCAGCTGATGCTTTTCTACCAAGTTCCAATTGCTGTGGTTCTGAAATAGAGCTGCTGTCCAGCTCAGGGGCCTGCACAACCACCACCTTCCCAAGAGATTTGCATGATTTGACGAGGATTTACTAAAACAAAGGGCTTGAAATCATTATGGAGCTCCACCATATGTTCTCCCATATTTGTGAAATATGCTTCTCGTGGTGTTTCATTTATGCATGTTTTTGCTGAAACCAGTTGAGATACTGTAGATATCAATAGACCCCTTATTCTGAACCTTTAAATAATTTTTTAAATGCTGTTGTACCTCCACATTTTGCTTTACTTAAGTCTGAATCACCAAATTGCCATTCAAACAGTCTATTTAGGCAGAGCCTCACCAGACAAACGTGGAAAATTAAAATGCAGTCCCTGAATGAGAGAAGCAGTTCAGTGAAATCAAGTCAGATAGAAGCCCGTCGGGCTGTCCAGCACAACGCACGAACGAATGCACCTGAGTGGACATGTGAGCATTAATTCCTTATTTCCTGCCAGCCTTCTTGATTCCTCTGGTCCTTTGAAGAAAATCAAAATTACACATGTCTCTCAGGAATAGAGTCCATATGGTTTGAAGAAAATGACATTATCTCTTCGCAGACCAGGAAGTTTTTAAACCTACCAGGGCCAAAAACTTGGGCAGAATCCTTCTCACCAGACTCCAAAGGAAAGGGGTGTGTTCTGCTAGTAAACCTTTTGTCATCTTTTCTTGTTAAGCCCTGAGCTGCGCACGTGCCGGTGACCACACCTGCTGGATTTCAAAAATCTCATCCTGCATCAGGTAATAAATAGATGACTGCACACGGGGTGATGGCCCGACTAAATCATTTTTCAGTCCTGTGAAGGAAAACCCAACAGTTGTGTTTGCATGGTTTGTGAAGAATGTCAGACCTTCAAAGAAACACATCAGCATTCATCAGAATCAGTCTGGGTGCTTGTTCAACATGTGAATGGCCCCCTGCAAAGACTGAGGCAGAATCTCTGGAAGTGAGGAACCGATAGGTATAAGGTGAAGATCCTGCTGGGGCAAAGGACAGCAGAAACCACGAAGCAACCTTCTCATCACCTCATTCATTCTCCATTACATTTGTCTGATGTTGTATAGTGCGCTCCGGCATCCTCATCTACAGCCTCATCTCACCCGTTCAGCAGTCATATAAAGCCGGGAGAATAGATGCTCAAGACTTTTATTAGTCTTTTTTTTCTGGTCCACTTAAACTCAGTTTCACCCTTCTAGTCTATTCTCCACACTTCAGTGAGAGTAGTCTTTTTCATATGTACATTTCATCCACTCTATTCCTGCTCAATTATTATTATTTTTCAATGGCTCCCCATTACCTTTAGCATAAATCTCCCCTTCGTAGGACACACAATGTCAGTGACAATGTGGTCTCTGTGACCTGCCTAGCCTAATCTCCCACCCTCCCCTCATCATATATGAAGCTTCAACAACATGGGTCTGTCACGTGCCCTACCCATGCCATAAGCCATCTGACAACCTACATGCCTACATCTCCTTCCAGCCTACATGCCTGGTGCATCCTTACTCCTTCAGTTTCGTCTTTGCTTCATGAATGTCTTGATTCCAGCAGACGGGTTTAAGGTTTCTTTTATTTGTATATATTTCCGATTTTAGTACTTCACACATTTTAACATTCGTTTTTAAATGTATGTTTCCATACTATAATGAAATTTATTTTAGGGCAGAAGTGTTGCCTTAATCTTTGTGGCCCCAGGCTGAGAACAGAGCCTGGAATATGAATGGTTGGGTGGCTGATAAAGGCGTTTCTGTTCCAGCTACAGAGTAGTCACGGTGACCATTTCTGCATGGGTTGTACCACTGAGGTGATCAACCTCACACAGGCACAGCTTGACAGCACCTGTCTTTCTCCTAGGAGCTCACTTCTTCCTGCTGAATGAGGAGATGCACTGGGACCTGCTCCCCCCCACACACATGTAACCCTGAAGTGTGGGGAGGCTTATGTGCATGGAGCAAACATTTGACCAGTGGGGGATGGGAGCAGGTGGATAAAGGCTGAGAGATTCAGGATTTCTTATGAGTGATTTGGAAGGTGGTCCTGCCAGACTGAGAAATCCCTTGCACTTGATGAAGATCAGTGGTCAACTCAGTAATCCCTCCTAATATGTATTCTCTCTTCTCTTTTCAAACATTTGATCTCCTGCTTCCCCACTTAAATAGTCCATAACCTAATCAAAGAGTGAAACATATGCTGTTGACGTAGACTTTTCTTCTTGGGTAATTCAGTCTTAGACAATTATACACCTACTGATTGGCAAGGAAAGAACTTAGTTGGTACCTCGTAAATGTCCGTTTAAAAAAAAACCAAACAAAATGTAATAGAAATTTGCAAACAAGCATTTATGAAATCTGACAATTAAGGTCAAGAACTTGTTGCAATGATGTTGCTAAACTTTTTTGATATCAGAGGGATTATTCATTATTAATTTGGATCAACTGGACAAACAGTTAACCAAGTTGACTATTTGGAAGTGCTGGAAAGGCTGTGTGGAAAGGTTAGATGACCTGAACTTTTCGCCAACAATTCATGGCTCTTGCATCACAACAATTCACCAGCTCACACGGCACTGTCTGTGAGGGAGTTTCTAGCTAGTAAACAAATAACTGTATTGGAACACCCACCCTACTCACCTGATCTGGCCCCCAGTGACTTCTTTCATTACCCGAAGATAAAGGAAATATTGAAAGGAAGACATTTTGATGACATTCAGAACATCAAGGGTAATATGATGACAGCTCTGATGGCCATTCCAGAAAAAGAGTTCCAAAATTGCTTTGAAGGGTGGACTAGGTTCTGGCGTCAGTGCATAGCTTTCCAAGGGGAACACTTTGAAGGTGACCATAGTGATATTCAGCAAGGAGATATGTAGCACTTTTTCTAGGATGAGTTCGCAGATTGAATTGTCAGACCTCGTATATTTTAACATAATGTGCTGCTTGCTCCTCAGCTTTAGAGAACAACAGTAGTTCAGCATGTTTGCCCACAATGCCCCTATGAAGAGGATGAATACATTTTACCCTTCCACTGAAGTAGTGCTCAAGCATATCTAACAAGGAGTAACCTCTTTTCACTTTTGCTAAGTAACACCTCCCATTGGAGCACTTGGGTGCTGTCATTCTTTGATCTCGATTTTTGTTTTTGATCTAGACAATCAGATGGAATGTTTCCAACCACCTAGAGGATTTCTTAAAGTCAGGCAAAACAGCTACCCTTTTAAATTCAGTTTTTAGTTTTGGATCAGGTGTTTGGTGTTAGGTTGATACAGTTGGGTCCAAGTATTTGTGCATCTCTGGCACATTGCAGTTGAGAAGCTTATACACCATCAGAGAACCACAGAGCCAAGCATAATGCCTTGAACACAGTATGCAGTAAATAATTATTGGCCGATACAGATAGATGTAAAGCATTTTATAACCAGCCCAACCCTCACTTCTCAGGTTATGTTTATAAGGTGATATAGATATCTGGGTGTTACTTAGCTAATTTTAACTGAGTAATGACCGAAGCAGAATTTTCCAGTTTCCAAAACCGAATGTCACTAAGCCAGAAATGCTACATGTAGTCTTTTATTTGATTGATCGCCTAAGTGAGTCACTTTAATTTAATACTTTACTCTTATGTTAACACTGATTTTTCTCAGCCAAGATCATATCCTCAGCTAGTGTGGTGTTACTCAGAATGAGGGCTTTCTGAGTTCTGTGCACAGGTATGCTGGACTAGTAATAAACATAGAATCACCTGAGGATCTTGTTTAAAAAGAGATTCTGATTTATTAGTCTAGCGAGTGTGACCTCAGATTCTGCATTTTAACAAGTTCCCGAATGATGCCAATGCTTCTAGTTCTTGGGCCACAGAGTAGCAAGCCCTTAGACAATGCAAAGATTTAAAAACCAAACTAAACCAAACCACAGCAAACTCTAGAGTCAAAAACCATCAACACGCAGCTGGGTAAGGTTTGGGAATTAGATTATTTTCTGGGGCTCAGGTGAGTTTGTGTTGTTTTCGTGGTGGGCATATCGTCATCCATACTAAAGTACAATTGAATTCATTTGAATATCTGATGGTAGGGAAACTTAGTGACTTCTTAGCTACAACCTTTAGTCCACCTAGAAAGGAAGTCCTTCACTATTATTCACTTTTAATAGGCAGATATTTTTATTTGCTCCCAGGTGAGGTGCCCCTGAGGTTGAGCATCTCTTCTATCAAAGATAGGCAGGATGAAGACTAGAAAGAGTAGAGTCAATAAAAAGGAAAAAGTTAATAGAGGTTACCACTATGACTGAAAAAAAAATGAGATTGAAATGCTTTCATGATTTCTCTTATGCCAAAAGGATAGAAAAGCTCAGCTATTATTTTATTTCCTGCTGTGATCTAAAATAGAAAGGTTAAAAGTGACCTTAACTAAATTAGGGTAGTTTTGCTTTGCCTCCGCGAATACTGAAAAAAAAAAAAAAAAAAAGGTAATCAACATATTTTGATTTCATGTTTGAAATATGCCAGGCAAAGGAAATTAGGCAAACCATGCAGTCTGAGATTTTTGTAAATTGGATTATAAGCCATCACTTGCCAAATGTCTACTGTGCAGGAAGCAAGAGCTCTGTTTTACAGGATGTCATCACTCTATATACTCAGAATGGTCTGGGCTTGAAGTACTGGGTCTTTTCATAGGTCCAGTGGTTTGCTATGGGCTCATTCTCAGAAGAGCGTGTTTCACGGTGACCCAGTCATAGCTGAGGTATGATCCCTGGGACACAAAGTTAGCCCCTGTTTACTTCCACAGGCAGCATCCATTGGCACATTTCATGAACTGCAAGATTAGCGTTTTCACTTTGTTCTAGTGTACATTACCTCCTGTTGAAAACTTTCCAATTTTCAGATACATCAATATGTTATTTTTTCTAGTTTCCATGCCCATTTAGAATTTTCCCCATTACACTGATTAATTTATTTCATCTGGAATTTTGAAAATGGACAAACCAAAACTGTGAGCTTTGAGCCCTGTTTTGGATAAGGAAGAACCTAATTTTTAAAATATTGCATATGTTTTCATGCCTGATTTTACATATTATTTGATCAAGAAAAATCACATGAATAACGATTTATACAGAATATAAAAGGATTGCATTATATCATGCCAATTAACATTATTTACAAAATTCTACAGTTTTGGGCAAAAACTTGTATTACAAGGGAGAAAATTTATCTACTTTTCTCACTAAGCTAAGTATTCTCTCTCTCTTCCCCCTCTCTTTCTCCCTCCCTTCCTCCTCTCTCCTCTCTTGATCCTCATCTCCCTCTCTCTTTCCCTTTCTGTACTCTTCAAAATTACTCTATCATTTATAAAACCTAAGCATCTCCATTGCCTTGATATTATTTAGATCTCATTTATGTATCACTTAAGCAGAAGTTGTGTAGGTTACACTTTGTCAATATAGAGCTTAGTTTGATTAAGATAGTAGTTCCATGTCTGATTTTCTGGAATTCTGTTTACCACATGCAATGGGCACTTGCTGTGTTCTCTCTACCTAGCATTCTTTGTATACTCTTACTGTATTTGGGGAATTTCCTGTCATATTCAACCTTTTCAGTTTCATCAGGTCCCTTTGTATCCTGTTCCCAGGCATGCATCCTGGGCTATAACTGCTAGATAACTGCCTGCTATGGACTGAATTATGCCCTCCCCAAATCCATATGCTAAAACCCTATCCCTCAATGTGACTATATTTGGACATAGGGTCTTTAGAAGGTAATTAAGGTCAAGTGGAGTCATAGGGTAGGGCCCTAACCTGATAGGACTGATGGCCTTCTAAAAAAAAAGAAGAGATTTCCTCTCTCTCTCTCTCTCTCTCTCTCTCTCTCTCTCTCTCTCTCGCCAAGTACATGGAAGAAAGGCCATGTAAGCACACAGTAAAAAATCACGTGTAAGAAGCAAGGATGAGAGCTCATGCCAGAAAGTGAACCATGGCAGAATCTGATCTTTCCAGCCTCCAGAACTATGAGAAAATAAGTTTCTGTTGTTTAAGCCACAGTCTGGAGTAGTTTTCTATGGCAGACCAAGCCCACTAATGCACTGCCGTACTCTTCCCTTTGGAAATGAGCAACCTGATCTCCACATGGAATCTGTTTTGCTGGAGTGGGGAGGGGACACAAATGTCCAAAGGGCAGTGGATTTAAGGTCAAATTCTTGGCACAAAAGTAGTACTGATGCTGTTAGCAGTTGTATTTGCAATAAATTCTAATTCCTACCAGAAGTGCCAACTGTAGCATCTAGATTTTGGTGGAAGCAATGCCGGTGGAGTTAGTTCTGCCTGTGGTTTCAGCCATCATTCTTGGCAGCCTAGCCAGAAATTGGATTCTCCACCCCTCCCAACAAACTTGTTAGCTACCCACTATCCTTTCAAGAACCCCCTTTCTGCCCCATCGGCCACAGTCAGTTTTGTTCCCTGTGATCCATTGGATGTACTAGAAGAATACACTAGAGCAAATCTATGCTACTGAGAATGCAAACTTAAGTTTTTGGTTGATACGTGATTCCACCAAGCTATTGACACAGAGTGCTCACCAGAGAAGATATGTCCTGTGTAATTATTATACACTGGAAAGACATATCAGTTCAAACTACGTAGAAGTTATTTTGGTAATAATAACACATATAGGACATTCTGCCTTGACTTTCTCAGTACATTAAATGCACTCTATTCTCTAATCCTCAAAATAGTTCTGAATTAAATAGCAGAAACCCATTTTAAAAAGATGAAAGAGGCAATGAAAGGTTAGAGATATTAAGTAATAAATATGAAAAGTTATAGGATTTTAGTCGGATGGGAAACAGAACTCAGGCATCCTGAAGGCATTATGTTATACGTTCATGCATTTGTCTCTCTTTATCATTACTTAGTTTTACTTTTAAGGTTAATGGAGCCTTCTGGGAATCGCCATTAATTTTTATATTTTAGCGACACTGCTTCCTCTCTTTTATTTCCATCATTTTATATTGTTCATTGTTTCCCAAATTGGATCAGATCACATTCTTCTAAAGATTTCCCGATTTAAATCTTAACTCTCCTCATGACTAACCTGATCATCCTTTATATTTATTAATTAGCGTGTTTGTATGTAGTGTCATGCCATCCTTTGCAAGTGTTATTAATAGCTCCAGTAGAATAATAACTTTTGGAGAGAAGAATTTATTTCCATGCTTTAATTCTTCAGTGAGGTGGGCGAATATTTACAACAGTGTTGCCTCAATGATACTTTTATAACATTTGGGGACCCTGTTTTTATTAGCTTTTAGTTCACCAACTTTGGTCACTGATTGCTGGTGTATGAGATTCTAATAATTAAAATTGGAACAATTATCTCTATAATATATATATATATATATATATATATATATATATATATATATAACCATTTCCACGTGAAAATGAAGGTAAAGAAGCAGAGAGATGAGGTATTCGCTTGACTTTTCTTTCCCTCATAATCCACACAAATCTGTCACTAAATCCTTTTGTCTGTATATGCTAAACACAGAGGGTGCCAAAAAAAGTATACATATTTTAAGAAAGGAAAATAATGTATTAAAATTGTAATACTCAATATATACTGATAACAAAAGATGAATACAAATCCTGTTTGACTTCTGCAATTACAAGAGGTGCTCAAAGTGGTTACCATCAGTGTCCAGACACTTCTGATTTCAGCAAACTACTGCTTGAGCATTGATAACATCTCTTAAAATGTGTATACTTTTTTTTTGGCGCCCCTGGTATGTTTATGCTAGTTGTGGTCCTAGCTGGAAATAGCACAGTCAGATCAGAATAATCCAAGGGAATATTTAATGAAAGGACTTTTTCACAAAGTTATTGAAAGGTAGTTTGCGATCCCCGAGAGATAATATAGGACCCTGTGGTGAATGAGTGCCTCAGTTCTCCAGACCTCTGATTTATATATCCAACTCCTAAGAGGATAGACAGATTGTGTTCCCTGAAATCCATGTGTTAAAGCCCTAACCCCTCCATTAACTACTCCAACTACTGAGGCATGTTTGCAGATTTTAGAACTTTAGAGAATCACGATTTGAAAGCCACAGCTATAAGCAGTAAAGGATTTTTGACTAGTTGAGGATGACAGCTTAGTCTTCTAGAACTCTGAAACCTAACAAATATTAAAATGCTTATACTTTCAAAATAAGCTCAGTTTTGTTATTTAATAACTATGCATACCATTTGTAGCTGAGATGGGTACTGGAGTTCAGTAATATTGTTTCACTTGGAAATTCTCAATTCACTCTCCTGGTATTGGGAGGCATGGAAACTAGTGAAGCATATTAAGCCTTTAAACTAAGTCCACAGACAGGACCTATGACATAAACTTTTCATACCATATCATCTATTTAAAAAAATCCACAATTTAGTTGTACTCTATTCTGTTTATATCCAAAATAGAAAAAGTGTTAGGGAAAAGTGTCAAACTGCACTAGAAAGCCAGCTCAAGTAGTTGTAAAGAAAAGTGTTTTCAGCATGTGTTGAAAGTTATTTTTGACATTTCTATAAATAAGCTCTTTACATTTCTGTGCACTTGCTTCACTTAATAAGAATAAAAAATAATCCATCCACAGAGTTTGCTCTTTTGTACATTATCTAAATTTCAGTTAAATTATTTTTTACCTTTAGATAAAAGTTGGGTGGAAATGTTGCTATTGAATTCCTACATTCATTAAAATAGTTTAAAGTGTACCTGTATCTCTTTGAAAAAGCAATTTACAACGAAGGGTTCTATCTGAAAATATGTTTGATCAATTTTATACAACTGCCAGACATCAACTGTAAGGTGTGCTGATCTCTTATAAGAAGACCCAAATCATATAAACCAGAACACGCACAAGTTTGAAATTACTAGACAACATGACAGAATTCCCTGGTAATGTTTCAGGAGTGTATCAGAGTGTTTCATAGAAAAGAAAGAGCCAAGGAAAAAGGAACTTCTGACATCTGCAGCGATTTGCTCACTTAGTGTAGATGACATTATTTTCAGGATGTGAGCAAATGGGTTTTGTGTGTGTTGGGGTACATAACCCTTTCTTCAATTTTAAAATAAAAAAGAGAGTCCAGTAAAAAATTAAATAAATAAATGTGTACATCATTTATCGAATGACCTCAGTTCCTTCACCTTGCCCTCCTGTAACTAATAAGTATTTAGGAAGGTGTACTATATCCCAAGAAGTATGGCAGGTGCTGGGAACATAGCAATGCCCAGGATAGGATTTCTCCCTGCCTTCATGGAGATTAAAGGGCGTGAAAGACACAAAGGAAGTTACAGGAGTGAGGAGTGCCATCTGGGAGGTGTGTGCACAAAGATCTCCTTTGGTCTGTGAAGGCTTCCTTGAATTTAAATCTTACTGAAGACTGAGGACTGAAAGACAGAAAGGAAGAGAACATAACATGCCAACAGTTTCCCAGAGGTAGGAGAGACCTTGCCTTATTCCAGATACACAGCAAAGTCCAGTGTAACTGCACAGAATGAAGGCAGTAAGAGTGTGTGAGACAGGCTGGAGAAGTTATCAGTGAAAAAGGAGCCAGATTATTTCATTCAAAGCCATAGAATAATTTTAGGAAAGGGGGTGGTGCTGATGGTGGGAGGAGGACATGACAAGATTTGCATTTGAAAATATGTCTTTAATGGCCTGAGAAAAGAAAAATGATTCCTAAAAGGGGATGGCAGCAGGGAAGGAGAGAGGTGGTAGCGTTTGGAGCTATTTAGGAGTGAGCCTCTATTAGATCTGGTGATTAAGCTGTGAGGGAGAAGAGGACAGGGGTGAATCTGAGGTTTCTGTGGTGGGCAAGTACCAAAGAGGCCAATAAGTGAGACGAAGAAGACAGAAGGGGAACAGATTTGAGGGCTGGGAATCAAAGAATTTACGCTAGAGGTCGTGTGACTCTAGAGCTCGGATGACACTTTAGAGGTGGAGATACACACTTGGGGATCACAAGCATGCAGGTGACATGGGAAATTATGGGAATGGAGAAGAACACCTGGGGAAGAGAATAATGAAAGGAGGGAGAGTGTGGGGTTTTCAAAAGTATGGTGGAAAACGTCCTTCTAAGTGAACCACCTGGATTCTTAGATATTTCAATGGGGAAACTTCAAGAGGGAGATATGATAAAATGGGCAAAGATTCCTTAGTGAGTCACTGGAAGAGTAAGAACAGTAAACAGCATTGTTACCCTAAGGTTATGATCTTACTGGATATATAAATAATCAGTGACATATTTATTCATTCAGTGACATATTTATTACAAGATTGAGATAAAACTAAGGCGAAGTCTTATGTACCCATTTGGAAGGGAATTAAAAGTAAATATCAAGGAAACAAATTTTTAGGAGGATTCCATTTGGGGAAAGTTTAAACTCAACCTGTTGCACACACAAACACACACATTTGCTTATTGATAGACTGTCTGGATATATTCATTCTCAAAACTGTTCATGGTTTTCTCTAAGGAATGGAAATAGAGTAACAAATAGGAATTTTATTTTTTATCCTCTATGTTTCTAAGTTATTTGCATTTCTGTATAATAGCATGTATTAATTTTATTTTAAAAGCAATGCATACTTATTATTATTTTTTTTTAACCTGCAAGTGGTCAGTGATGCTAAGTGCAGCTCAACTATTAGGGAAACTTAGGAATCAAAAAGGATTTATTAAGTGTAATAGAGTGAAGGTCTTGTTAAAAATTATTGCTTCTAAGTAAGGAAACACTTGCAACAGTTCTGAAAATGTCTAGAGTAATTTAGTAAGTATTTATTAATCTAAAAAATAAAGGATTCACAAATACTAGAAATATTGAATTGCACATATATCTGATATTGTTCAGAAGAAAACATAACTTAATGGGATTTTGGAAAGGAAGGTTGATAATTGCTTCAAATATTATTTCAATTTATGGAGGAGCATATTAAAGTGAGTTGGGTAGATTTTCTTGTTAAGGTAGCCAACGAATAGATACTTGAGAGGATAGACCTTTGAGGAGAAGGAATAAAGACAGTAAATTAACAGTGGTATAAATCCTTATAATCCTATGAAATAAGTACTTTAAAAATACTATACCAGTAGTTGCTATACCCTGAAGTTTAAATAGTATTATAAATGGTTATTGTTGACCAAATTTTGTGGCAGAGGGAAAAATGTTAAACAGACGGAGTTGTGTTTATCTATTTGATTTCCCTTGAGTCAGAAGTCATAATCACTTTTTCCACTAAGAATCAGTCTTTGGAGAAAGACAGCTTTTACTCAGGACTTTTGGAGAAAATTGATAGAGGAATGAGGTGTTGATACTGTAAGAGTCTCATTATTCATGGTACTTATGTTCTATAAGTTACCATAAATGCTGATTTAATTAATACTGAACCATTGCTCCTATATTATTATATAGGGTTAAGTTCTTGCAAGTCTGGCCCAATTTTTATCAGTTGATCAACTCATAAATCTGTGTGTTTTTGTGTCAAGATACCTATTGAATGTACGAGCTATTCTCACTTCTCTGATCTTTACAGGCTTAAATGCTGATGCATAGCTGATGTCCTCTAGCCACTGTCCCACCAAATGATCCCACAAATGAATACAGGAAAACCTGATGCTTTCTAGAAGTTGAAATGGCATCCACTAAAACTTAATGTGAGATCATGACAACTCACATAACAGTGAACATTTGAATCGCTCTTCTCCCCATATTTAATGGTATATCCTTCAGTTTAGCCCAAAGAGTAATCATAAGGGGGTTAAGAACTGAAAATATCTGTAAGGACAGTGCTAACTGTAATAATACGACTTTCCCTCCCAGGAGAATCTTGTCCAGGAAGAAGAAATTGAAAATAACTATTGTTTGTTTCAAGAATTAACTCCAAACCCATTTATCCAAATAATAGACTATTCAACCAGCCCTCATCAGAGTAAATACTGTGTTGCCCTGAAAATAAGACCTAGCCAGACAATCAGCTCTAATGCGTTTTTTGGAGCAAAAATTAATATAAGACCCGGTCTTATTTTAATATAATATATTATATTATATTATATTATAATATAATATAATATAATATAATATAATATAATATAATATAATATAATATAATGCTGAGTCTTATGTTAATGTTTGCTCCAAAAGATGCATTAGAGCGGGTTTTCTGGCTAGGTCTTATTTATGGGGAAACATGGTACCCCCTTTTGAGGACAGTAGATCAACTAGGCTCATCAAACAACTGTTTCCTCTTTAAGGCTTGTTTCCAAAGCCTCCCCTTGCTGTGTCCACCGATGATCCTAGATTGTCATGTTATAGATTTGCTTGATCCCTATCAGTGCCACACGCCGAAAAACCCACCTTAATACAGACCTCCCCCTCCAATCTTAATACCTGTCTTGGCCTTTTCCCCTCTGTCTCCGAGACAGGATTATTGACTGTCTTTGCTTTCTTTACTGAGGGTAAGCCAAAACCCATCTCTGCTTAATCAGCAGAGTTAATTTTGTTGGTATTTTTGGAGAATTGGCAGACCACAGCTTGCAAATGAGAAACACACGCACGCACACACACACACACACACACACACACACACACACACGTGCACGGAGAAACTTACCAAATACCACATAGCTATTAAGGGCTATTCCAGAGGTTGTAAAAGAGTAGATCCAGGTAGTATATTAATTTGGTTCGGCTTGCAGTGTTAACTCATTCATTTTTTAAAAACTAGATTAGTAGCAAACACTTAGGAAACTGAATATCCCATATAAAATCTGAATTTCTAGCTTTTTTTCAAATATTGAATTTGGTAAAACTGGGCCTGCTTTTTTCCCCTTGGTAATAATTAGGTGCTGCAGGTGTAGGGTATGCTTATTGGTTCACCACAGTGTGTGCCATTCACTGTTGTTTACATCTGGACAGTTCATTTACTCCAGGGGTCAAAGAGTAACTATTTGTGGTTTTGAGGACTAAGTGGGTACTGTCTCAACTACTCAGCTCTGCTATATCATAGCAAGGAAATGGCCATAGACAATGCATAGATGAGTGCGTGTGGCTGTAAACCTTGATTTACAAAAACAAGCCCGAAGGCGTGAATTGTGGACTCTGACTTTTGTAACGTGCCTCGCCACAGTTGTCATTTGCATTGGCAACCACAGTTATGAATGAGCCAGTTCTAGTCTGATTTCATGGAAGTACCTATGGATTCTGAACAGAAAAAAAGACTGCAAGTTAAAACTAAACTACAAGGTTTAAAACGAACAAAATGTCTCAGAAAGGTTTGACACAAATTTGTTGTTGGACTTCCCTATGGAATAAGGCAAGAAAGGAAAGCGATGGTCCTCATGACTTGACAGGGAGGTGAGTACAGACATCCTCGGTGAGTACACAGTGGGGTAGCTCTACTTGATGTGTTGCTGTCATGGAATAGTAACTGTTTAAGGAAGATTCAAGGTGCATTGGTAAATGCTGTGTACATATCAGCAGCTGATTGCTTTGTAAATATGCATGAGAAAATATAGATTTGTTTAAAAATTAATGTTGCATTTTGATGTAGCTAGAAAAATCGATTTGCTATAAATAGCAAATTGTATTGGCACATATAAATTATGATTAGATTTATGAAACTTCAATTTGCAATGACTCCTTTAGCAGCAAATTTAGGACACGGAGCAATACCATATCTTGAAACTCAGTTTAAAAATCAAATTTATTCCAATCATCATAACCCCCCCAAAATTATCGTTCCTCTCTGATTCTGTAAAACATCATATGATAGGATTCTTTGAGATTTGCTGAAATAAAATAGAAATCTGGATTGTGAACATTTTTAAAATGTACACTTTTAAAAACTGATGAATGAACACTTTACTAATTCACTCTTTTTAAAATTTTGAGAACACCTTTCTTTCTCTCTTAATTAAATTTATTGGGGTGACATTGGTCAATAAAATTACATAGGTTTCAAGTGTACATTTCTATATCATCTATATATTGCATTGTCTGCTCACCACCCAGAGTCATTTCTCCTTCCATCATCATGTATTTGATCCCTTTTACCCTCTTCTTCCACCCCTCTCGCCTTACCTTCTGGTAACCACTAAACTGTTATCTATGTCCATGAATTTTTGCCTGTTTGTCTTGTTTGTTTGTTGCTTTCAGTTTTGTATCCCACACATACAAAATCATATGGTTCTTGATTATTTTTCTGTCTGACTTATTTTGCTTAGCATGATAACCTCAGGATCCACTCATGTTGTCACAGATGGCAGTATTTACTCTTTTTTATGGCTGAGTAATATTCCATTGTGTATGTATACCATATCTTCTTTATACAGTCATTTATCGAAGGACGCTTTCGTTGTTTCCATGTCTTGGCCACTGTGAATAAAGCTGCAATGAACATTGTGGCACATATATCTTTATGGATAAATGTTTCAGATTTTTGGGGTAGATACCCAGAAGACGGATTGCTGGGATGTATGGTAATTCTATTCTTAATTTTTTGAGGAAACTTCATACTGTTTTCCATAGTGGCTGTACAAATTTACGTTCCCACTAGCAGTGTATGAGGGTTCCTTTTTCTCCACAGCAACTCTAACACTTGTTATTACTTGTCTTGTTGATAATAGCCCTTCTAACAGGTGTGAGGTGGTATCTCATTGTGGTTTTGATTTGCAGTTCCCTAATAGCTAGTGAATTTGAGCACTTTTTTATATACCTGTTGGCCATTTGTATGTCTTCTTGGGAGAAGTGTCTGTTCAGATCCTCTGCCCATATTTAAATTGGATTTATTTTTTGTTGTTGTTGAGTTGTATGAGTTCTTTATATATTTTGGATATTAGCTCCTTATCAGAGGTGTTATTTGCAAATATCTTTTCCCATTTGGATGGTTGCCTCTTTGTTTTGTTGATGGTTTCTTTTGTTGTTATTCACACACTTATTAACCTTTTTCTTTTTCTTTCTTTTTTTTTTAATGTTCTAGGTGTTGTTGTTTTTTTTTAGCCTTTTTCTAATTCTTATTTTCCTGATTTCTCTACTGGGTCCTTGGCGTTTTTGCTTCTTTAACTATTTGCAGTCAATATGTTGCTGTTATTCTTTTATTATTTTAATGTTTCCTTTTGTTGATTCTATTCATCTTCCTACAATTCAGTCAAATATTCTTTACTTGTCTCTCTTTGGCATCTGGTCTTGATTCTCTCTTACTCTCATCCTTGGAAATATCAGACTTTAAACCTTCTATACGAACCATACTGTCCTCTGGCATAGACAATATTCCTTTATTTCTGCTTCCTGAAAATTCCATTTTTGTAGATGACTTTTTTCTTAAAGTTCCGCCTTTGTGCCTAATACAAGTCATACGACATTTCCCCGCTTCTTTCTTTACAGGAATGGTGGTTATTGAAATATCTACTTTTTCCTAAACAAGATATCCTGTTTCCCTGAAAATAAGACCTAGCCGGGCAATCAGCTCTAATGCATCTTTTGGAGCAAAAATTAATATAAGACCCGGTATTATTTATTACTGGGTCTTATATTAATTTTTGCTCCAAGAGACACATTAGAGCTGACTGTCCGGCTAGGTCTTATTTTCAGGGAAACACGGTAGTAAAAACATTGATATAGCCCTTTTAGTGTACGATGTGTGCATGTTTACACTGTAGAGGGTAAGTGTACTTATAGATTTTTTTGAGTGAAATTATTTAGAGACCTTGCTATCCATATATTGCTTTATCTAGGGTCTCATGGGACTAGGCTTTATCTAAAGATGTTTTTTGTTTTCGTTTTTTGTCTTTCCCCCACCCCTGAAAAGATTAAAAAAGGATTATGACAACCTTTAGAGTTGACAGCCTAAAAATTCCTGCAGAGTCTTGGATGCAGGCTGCAGGAGTCTCCCTTTGTTAATCTGCCAGCTTGGAACTCTGAGAGTTCAGGACTATAGATGTTTTCAGCTTTAGTTAGGAGGTCAAAAGGATGCAAAATACAGTTGTACATTGCTTAATAAGAAATGATACAGGTTTTTTTCCCCCCACATTGCATTTAACAGGGAATAAAAAAGCATGTCAATTTTAAAGATTAAAATCTGATTTTTTTTCCTCAATGCAACTAAAAGG
The DNA here is from genome assembly GCF_057876585.1 of Rhinolophus sinicus. Taxonomy (NCBI): domain Eukaryota; kingdom Metazoa; phylum Chordata; class Mammalia; order Chiroptera; family Rhinolophidae; genus Rhinolophus; species Rhinolophus sinicus. The sequence goes on from NC_142512.1 coordinate 32,763,441, forward strand.
TTACAAGTTTTGTCTAGAACACTAGATAGATAAATACTCCTTCCTAGTGTGTGGAAAAATCTCAAATAGATGCATTGCTAATATAATAGTCTCATCATATCTAAAATCCAATTCATTCTTATTTTCCAAACTCATATCTCTGCATCACTTCTCCCTGGCGGTGCCATGACCATTCTTTTAGTCAAACAAAGCTGTGAATAATAATGAGAACAATGAGTACTAAGTAAGTGCATGTTCTTTTCCAGGCACTAAGTGCTTAATTCTCACGATAACCATTTGAGGCAGGGACCCTTTAACATGAGGATTTACAAATGACATTGAAGTTTAGGCGTGATGCCCAAAATACAACAGGTATGAAATGATGGAGCTGAAATGTGAACCCAGCCCGTCGTATTCCAGACACATGCTTGTTGTTAACCATTCTATTATATGAATGCTCGAAACTGGATGTCCCCTTGGAAGCACACTTAGTGTTCTGAGTGAATTGGAACTTAGTGAATTGGAAAGACCATGTGGGTACTATTTCCCTCAACTTGTGTTAAAATCTGTCTCCACCGTTTCATGCTGTGTGACTTCCGGCAAGCTAGTTGACCTACCTAAACATCAGGTTTGTTACCTATGAGCTGCAACTTTCTGGATATCGTTACAATCAGAATACAATAAGGTAATACTGTTTTGAAGTCCTTGGAAAGAAAGGGTCTTGAAACGTAGCCCCGTTAACCAATATTAGTTCCCTTCATACCCACATTCTGTTGAATATGTGTCTATAAAATTTCATTCGTATGCACTTACTCCTTTCAGTCATTATCCTCATCACAAATAAAATAAAAAGTATCTTTAGTGGCTCTCCATTATGGCATTTGATTTTCCTCATTATCTGGTCCTCAGTTATTTCACCAACCATATCGCCAGTGAATCCTCTATTTCATTTGGGCTGGGCTTTTTCACCAATGTCTAAATGTGCTTTTGTTATGTCCACCTAATGCCTATTCACATTGTGGCCCCTGTTTTTTGTATCCCAGAAACAATAGTAAATACAGGACTTTAGGGAGAAAGCAGAGTGTTTTTATCCCATTTTCTTGTTATAAGCCTTTTTGTTGGGGAGTTAGGAAGTTGTTACTACAGTCTCAGGTTTTAGAAGAAAAGCCACTGAGAAAGCTAAGTCAACCAAGATGTTAATTAGGTTTTAATATCTATTAAACAAGTTGGTTCTATTTTTCACATCAGAAGCTACAGAGCCTCCTCTGCTAAAAGGCATTCACACAAAGCTGTCAGGGAAGAGAAGAGGATGGCAGAGGAGAATCCCAAACTGTATTCTTGACTCCCCTCCATCTTCAGTTTCAAGATGAACAGAAAACTAAGAGGGTGGATTATGCAAGAATGCATTACAGTGAAGTAATGCGACTGTACTTAAAAATATATTTCACAATTTAAATGTTCACACATTGAGATTAGCCTTTCTCCCAATAAAATGAACATTGCTACTGGTTTGCTCTGGTCAGAATGGTGAGAGGGTGGGGGAGCTGCTGGCCATGTCATGGCAGAGGGAGCATAAAACAGTGACTCCTGGAAATATTAGATCTGTCCAAAGTGTTAAGGCAAATCCAGACATTAAAAAAAAAGAATAGAAAAGAAAAGAAAAGAGACAAGTACCACAGCTGGGTCTGCATAGGTGTGGCTTGTTTCAGTAAGATTCACTAGTTGTGGAAAATTTGGGAATAACTAAATTTTGACCAATCTAATCACATTTTGAACTTAAGATATCAATACATATGAATGTACTCTTTTTCAAAAGGCAGTCTTTTCATAAAGCCAAGTGATGGTGCAGAATTTTCTGAGCACAGTGTCGGTTTCTATCAATTGACTCTGCTCCAAGAAAGTCACTGTAGTTCAAGAATCTGTCACTTTTTTTAGAGTGATGTCAAATTGGAACCATGGCAACTTCAAAAAAGAAAATGTGCTTGAACCTGAGCCGGCTTCTCTCCACAGGTGGAGAGGCTACGATCAGTCAAAATATTCATAAGGCAAACGCCATCTTGCTGTGACTCTGGGTGATGTAAACATTATTGCATAGGCTTCCCCCTGCCACGTCTTTCTTCACTGTATTCTGAGGCAGAAAAATATTGTGTATAACATCAGGTCGCCGGGAATGACAGCATCTAGCAAAAGAGGCACGGAGTATTTGGTAATTATATCAACTTCAAAGTCAAAAAGTTATGGCAAATGAGCATGAAATGAAGACTCCTATTCAGCGCCCCCTTTAAAGCTGGCATTAATATTGATGTTTCTGCAAGTACAAGTACTGAGAATATGGATTACAGAGAATGATGTCTGAGATGAAGGTTTTATGTTTGAAGAAGAGGACTGCTACTAAGGACCATGTAAATTCATTTTTAAATCCTGTCGGTTAATTTAGAGTAGAAGTGGCTGCTGTGAAACCCTTTGAACTATTCATGTTTGAGAAGCAAGAGGGGTTTCCAGTCAGTGGACATGACTCCAAGTCCTGATCCCAACACCTCTTAGCTGCAGGGGTTTTGGACACGTTATTATGCTTCTTTAAGCCTCAGGTTTCTGAGGGCATAATAATATTACCTGCTTTGCAGGGTTATGGGGAATGTTTAAAGGATAATATGTGTAGAAAGTATTTTGTAAACTTTAAGGCATATTTAGATTTTTCACGAATAATTAAAGAGTCATTTTAAGTACATCACCAAGTGGAAGTAAATGTCTTGATTATATTTGTAATCTCTTGGCTAGAAAAGAATCTCTTACTTGCTCCCTTGCTTCTAGTTTATCTCATTCTAATTCATTCCTTACCCTGCTACAGTGGGGTCTGTCTCTCTTTCCCTCTCTTCCTCTTCTGCCTCCTCTTCATCCTTCCTCTCCTGTGCCATCTCCGTCTCCTCCTTCCCTTTATTTCTTCTCCTTCTAATATAAATACATAGAAAGTTAAAGACAGTAATGTAATGAACACCTGAGTCATCTACTTAATAGGTTGGTGCAAAAGTAATTGCGGTTTAAAAGGTTTAAAAGGAATGCAAAAACTGCAATTACTTTTGCAAAAACCTAATAGTTCTATCAAGTCTTAACCTTTTACCATATTTTCTTCAGAATTTTACTGAAATGAAGCATTTCAGTTGACATCTCCTGTATACCTTCCTGGGCCCCATTCTCCACGCTCTCCTTAGAGGTAACTACTGTCATATCCTGATTAAGAGTAGGGTTAAAATTCCAGCATTGTTGTTTACTAGGTATACAACAAGGACAAATTACTTAATCTCTCTGTACCTAGATTCCTTATCTATAAACTTGAAATAATAATGGTATATATCTTCTAAGGTTGTTGTGGTGATGAAATGATAGAATTAAATATCTGTACACCATTTGCAGCAGTACGTGACACCAATTCCACTCTCCAAAAATGTTACAATTGCTTGCTCGTGGCTGGTGTGGTAGAAGTATCATGAATTTTAGTATGTATCATTCCCATGCCTGTTGCTGCACATTGTTACATATTTGTGTATGCTACATATGTAATAACAGGCATGTTGTCAAACTTTCTATACTTGGTATCCCATGTATGCCTCACTTCACACTATTTATGTGGTTCAACATTCGGTTTTTGAGATTTATCCGTGTTGTAAAATACATTTTCTGTTCACTTGTTTTAACTGCTGCATGCCTATACCTTACACTTCAGCTGAAAAGAAGATCTGTAAGTCCTGAATGTGCCTTGCTCTTTTACAACTCCAAACACATCTGCAGGTCATTCTCAAGCCTAGAGAGTCACACTTGGCATTTTCCTTCAAGTCACACTTGGCATTTTCCTGTCTGTCCTTTGAGACTTGGTTCATGCGTCCCTCCACTGTGAGACCCACACAAGCAGCTTTAATGGCTTCCCCCTTTCCACTGAGCACACTGTCAATGCAATTATCTTTTTGGACCTGCCACTCACACATATACAAACCCCATTCAGTGCCAGGGATCGTCTTGAGGCTGGCATACCTGGAACCCCTGTATATGCCTCCATAAAAAAATCTATAGGCACACCGAGTATTGTGACTGGTTGTCATTTCTCCTACCACATCGAGGGCGCTTTAATTCCTGAGTCCCAGGACTCAGCACAGTGCTCAGTACCCATAAGTACTCATTCGTAGGTGTTGCATGCATGAATAAATGTATTTTCAGGGCGGTGCCTTAAAAAATGTGCAATGCGCTTGTGATGCTATTTCCTTTGTTAAAAGCATTGTAGGGAAACAGAAATTCCATAGTTGACCTTACACGGTAAGATTTACAACTTAGAATAGATATTCTTGAGAAATAACATCAGATACAGATTGGAATTTAAACTCTGAGATCATTTTATTTGTCTACTTTATGAAGTATCAGGTGAAACAAGTTAATGAGCAAGCCTTTCGGAATCAAATAAGTGAAGCTTTACAACATGGGCACGTTGCCTAATAAATTTGGCCCATATTCTTCATCTTCACAGCCGATGTTTATATGTATAGTTGAGAAGCTCCCATTAATGAGCTTTGCTACAAAGTTTCTAGCTTGTCATCTGCCACAATGGGTTTGTCAGTTTTTTTTTTGTGTGTGTGTGTGTTTTTTTTTGTACTGCTTGTTTGCTTTTTGAGCAAGAAAGAGCAAGGACTGAAAGCTGGAAATCCAGGGAAAAAATGATCTGTGGGCACCACATGAAAAATCCTAAGTCGTATCTCTGTATCACTGAAGGACTTTCCCGTCTCTGATCTTAACTTTCTCATCAAATGAAATGGAAAACCTGAATTTGTCAGTCTCTAGCATTCACTATTTTAAAAGATTCTATAACTTTAGGATGAAAAGGATTACACTGGGTGAGTTTCCTGACTGTAGAATGCTCACACATAGTTTGAATGACCAGGTCAAGATGTTCAGCTAAAGACTCACGTAAGTGGTGGGGATTCAGGTTTAAATGCTTTTTTAAAAAGTCTCTTCTTTGAAAGGGGGACAGAGAGCTGGAGGAGTGGGAGAAAAGCAAGCAGCAACTACTTTACTATGCAGTAGCCTCTGGGACAGTCAACAGAACTCCCGTCAGTTATTTAGGGCTTCAGACTAAATAGTATCTACCTTGGTGATACTATTCAATTACTTAGTGTCATAAAAATCAGGAGCTCCTGGATTAGAAGGAAGCCTTTTGGTTAAGAGTAGGTTTGATCTCTCCAACATTAAAGAGACATCATCTACTTGAGACTAAATTTAGAAACCTGGGCCAAAAGTGCAAATTAAGTACAAAGAACTAAGTGGACTTTCCATACTGAAATACAGTGGGGGCCAAAAGGACCAAGTGTAATCAAAGAAGTAAATGACTTTTAATGAATTATAGTCTAAGCATTATTTATCTTCATACAAGATGAAGGGGGGAAGGTTGATGAAAAGGTTTCATCCCTGTAACTGAATTTATCATCAGATTGAAAAGATGGCATGTACCTTAACACTTAGTTTGGTCTGTTGGTCCACAAAAAAAGCTGTTGTCTTAGGGGGATTCCCAAGAAACAGCACCTGAGATAAGAATTCCTATGGGAGGGAATTTTGGAGGGTGTGCTCTCAAAAGAGGGGGGTAGTGGGAAAAGAGCTAAGCAACAATGTGGTATCAGCTGGAGACCAGCTTCCATTTGATTCCTTGGGGAAAGTCTGGAGCACAGATTACATCTCAGGGTATGACCCATCTTGAGCCATGGGAAATAGACTATTGCTAATGCCAGTCACTTATTGGCTAAGATTTGAGGGGTATGCAGAATGTATCAAGGAGGCAGTTGCCTTTTGCACAAGGTAATTCTCCATAGAAGAGGGGAGCTATAAACTGTCACCAGCCAGTACAGAGCAGCCAGGGCTTGGGTGTGCCAGCTGGGAAAGGGGATTTTGGTGGGGTCTCAACAGCATCCACTTCCCTGACAAGCCTTTCCCAGGTGATCACTACCTTTTTATGTGCTTCAATCCATATATATATATATATATATATATATATATATATATATATATATATATATATATATATATCTGAGTCTAGTTCTTGCCGCAAAATTTTACATTCATTTAGTTATGCCTCTGTCATCGACTGTGAGAAAATTACCTGAGAAAATTTGCTTTCAAGCTCATGTCCCAGAATTCAACAAATGCTGTTTTTTTTTTTTTGTTTTGTTTTGTTTTTGTTTTTGGGAAATACAATTATTTTCTTTCTCATTTATTCTTCCAGGAATTCCAAATTCCTAGAATTATGTTAGTTTCTAACTCAAATTTTAAGTCACTAAAAAAATGTGAATATTGTAAACTCTCTGAACTTGTTTGAATAAATAATTATACTTACACTCTTTCACATTTTACTTTTCAACTCTTAGCCACCGTTCATTGTATTAAAAATATATTAATTGTATCCCATGGCAATCATTAAGAAAAATATACATGCAAAAAGTTGTTTTCCATCCCATCTGTTATTATTACTTTTTTCTACTATCCCATGTGTTGTCAAGTACTTGATAAAGTAGCAGGATTCCAGTAGGACTGTCAGATTCCTCTAGGTTTCCATGTGCTCTGATGTCACCCCAAAACTCCTGAGACTATTTCTTCACTGTATGGAGTTTTCATACCACATTCTTTGATATCACTGGAACGTGTAATTGAGATATATTTGCCCTGTTGCCAATATTCTAACGTGAACTCATTCTAATGTCAGGCAGAAGCTGGTCTTCTCCGTCTGGTGCCTCACACAAAACCCCTATCAAAACTGAACCAACTAATTAGGACCGTAATTTATGTATGGCCAGCTAAAGAGTTTAATGGCTCGTGACATATTTGTCATCTCTGAGAACAATTGAGTGAAAACCAGATGGCCCATAGTATTCCCCTTTTGTTGGCTTAATCTACTTGATATCTGCAGCTCACTGGCAAGATGAGCTCTTCTCGGTGCTATGAAATTTTTTTTAATTATAATTTTACTTCATTTTCATATCATTTTCACCATGAACTCGAAGTAGGAGCCAAGGAGTCAGATAATGCGATTCCCTTCCTTGTTGGTATGTTACCACAGAGACTCTTTGAAGAAAGGTAATCAACAAATTCCCTTTCCAAGTACATATTTAGACTTGGTAATTTTTTGGGGGGAATCCTGATAAAAATGACCAAAGAATATGAATAGTCAACATATAGGAGAAATATGAATCACTGATAGGTGTATGAAAATAGTCAAATTTACCAATATTCAAAGATGTTTTATTCATGAAAATTTGGAGCATGCACTAAATGCTATTTTGCAATATATGTTTTTTTTTACATCACTAAACAGTCTATCACAAAACAGGTAAACTTATTCTCTACCAGTTAACAGCATCATATTTGTTGCCACTTTATTGTTCATGTCCATTAAAATGAAATATTTAATGCAGGAAATGCTTCTCATTATTCGGTATTAATTACAGTTCTCATTTATTGAGCCTTTCGTATGTGACAGACACTATACTTTGTGTTTACACAAACATCATTTTACATAATCCTTGTCACAGCTTTATTGTTTTTACATAGGAGCAAAATAAAGTGATTCTGAGACTTTTTTTCAGAAATGACATAGTTGAAAATGGTAGAACTTGGATTGTAAACTCTGATCTGTCTGTCTTCAAAGCTCCTTCTCTTTCTAAGACACTAATTTAAGTTACGGGATTGCTTTTTTGTTGCGTCCATATATAGATATTGCTCATTCAGTTTGTTGAGTCAAGTGAGTCATTGTCTCTACAAGAAATAAAAGAAGAGATTAAGGAAGTTGAGAGCAGTGACCAAAGGCAAAGAGAGGTGAGGTTCTGAGGGACAAAATTAGTCTTTGTCACCTGACCTGGGCCATGGTGTTCTCCTGTTGGACACAAATAATTTCATAGAACCCAGTATCACACAAGGCCACTCTGCAACCATGATGGAGCAAGTGAAAATGATATCACAGTAATCTCAGGCACAGACAAAACAAAGAACGCTGTCCAAACCACAACAGTCATCAAACATCTCCCTCTCCCAGCTAATACCGTGTTTCCCCGAAAATAAGACCTCGCCAAACCATCAGCTCTAATGAGTCTTTTGGAGCAAAAATTAATACAAGACCCGGTCTTATTTTACTATAAGACTGGATCCAAATCCAAATCCAAATCCAAATCCAAATCCAAATCCAAATCCAAATCCAAATCCAAATCCAAATCCAAATCCAAATCCAAATCCAAATCCAAATCCAAATCCAAATCCAAATCCAAATCCAAATCCAAATCCAAATCCAAATCCAAATCCAAATCCAAATCCAAATCCAAATCCAAATCCAAATCCAAATCCAAATCCAAATCCAAATCCAAATCCAAATCCAAATCCAAATCCAAATCCAAATCCAAATCCAAATCCAAATCCAAATCCAAATCCAAATCCAAATCCAAATCCAAATCCAAATCCAAATCCAAATCCAAATCCAAATCCAAATCCAAATCCAAATCCAAATCCAAATCCAAATCCAATCCTACCGGGTCTTATATTGATTTTTGCTCCAAAAGACGCATTAGAGCTGATCATCTAGTTAGATCTTCTTTTCGGGAAACAGGGTACGAGTCACTGCTGCTTCTTCATTTAGAGTTTAGCCTGCTGCATGCCTCCTACCTTTTAGACAAAGGTTGTTATAATTCTGCGGTGGTTAGTTTTGTGTGTCAACCTGACTAGCCACAGGTGCCCAGATTAAACATTATTTCTGTGTGTGTCTGTGGAGAAGCTGATGGATAAGATTAGCATTTGACTTGGTGGACACTGTAAAGCAGATTGCCCTCCCCAATGGGGTGGGTGGACACCATCCAATCTGGTGAGAGCCTGAATAGAACGAAAGTCTAAAGAAGGAAGAATTCACCCCTTCTTTTCCTGCCTCATTGGTTGAGCTGCGACATTTTATCTCATCTTCTCTGAACCTTGGAGTCAGAATTACATTATTGGCGTCCCTGATTCTCAGGCCTTTGGACCCACACTTAGTTACACCACCAGCTTTCCTGGGTCTCCAGCTTGTAGACAGTGGATCATGGGACTTTCTCAGCCTTCATGACTGTGTGAGCCAGTTTCTCATAATACATCTCTTTATATATCTCTGTATCTATCTATCTATCTATCTATCTATCTATCTATCTATCTATCTATCTATCTATCTGTCTATCATTGCCCTTCCTCTCTTCTACTGGTTCAGTTTCTCTGGAGAACCATGACTCATGCAGATTCCCAATTACAGATTCCCCTCCCTCCCTAATTTCTGGCAGTACCTGATGCAGAGCAAAACTACATTGTCTTAAACCCACCTCCAAATCACCTAACACATTCACAAATACTTACTATAAGTCCCTCTTAATACTCTGTCTGAGGCACCTTAAAATTCCTTCTGCAATGAGCTAAAAAAAAAAAAAAAAAATATCCAACTTTCTTTGACTACAGGTGTGTTGCTGTTTGTCCTCGGTGGGAGGGCTTTGGAAAGCTCTCTAACAAAGGTCTTGATTCAAGCATTGCTTTGCTACAGCTGCCCTCCTTGATTAGATCTCAAGGAAAGACTTCTGGTTTCACCCAGGCTTAGCAAACTTTTTCCATAAAAGTTCAGATAGTTATTGTCTTCATCTTTGCAGGATCTCTGTGTTGCAACTACTCATCTCTGCCATTGTAGCACAAAAACAGCCTAGACCATATGTAAGCGAACGACTGAGGCTGCATTTGGCCTGCCAGGTGGTTGTGTGTGGATCCCTGGGTTTGACTGGCTTGACTGTAAGAATCACACTCAGTTTTCTTGAAGAGCACCTCTTCCAATTGCCTTTGTTTTCTTATCTAGAACCTGATTACTCTGTAACAACTTCTCCCCTTATGGTTGTCATAAAAATGTCCTTTCATACAGGTAGAACTCTAAATTTCAGGAGGTCTATAGAACAAACTTTACACATTTGGGTGGTTCGATTGTGTTCTTTGGAAAATGGATCAATGTAGTCATTCAATTGTATATGTGTCCTAAGCCACAACTCTGCCCCATACTCTTTTAGGCACAGAAGGTAGAAAGATAGTCATCTCCCTTTAGGAGCTCAGAGTATAGCTGGTAAGTCAACCACATAGACAATTAATTTATGAAGAATAAATTATGAAAGTTTATAAATTTGAATGAAGCACTAAGAGAGACTCATGGACAGAATGAATGATTCTGTGAGCGAGAGGGAGAAAGTTAGGAATCTTCAGGTTCTGAAACCAGAGAGATCTGGTTCTGGCTAAACCCTGCCTCAGTGACTGATTTACTGTGAATTTGGGCAACTTATTTAATCTCTCTTTTTGTTCTCCATTTAATGGTGTTAGTACCCGTTTTAGAAGATTGTTATGAGAATTACAAGTATTTATCATAAGGCCACGTACTGCAACACTCAGTAAGGAATTATGGTAAAAATCAGTACTGTTCACCGATATCCAGTTATCCTCTATTTTAGGTGCATAGAATTGTTCTTCTCCATTTTTTTAACATGAAGCCTAGCTGTGTGGCTTTCTCTAGCCAATGAAATACTGTAGGAGTGACACATATCACTTCTGAATAGAACTTTTTAATTTTCTGTGTTCTTTCTCTTAGTGGTGATAATGAAATGTGCCATAAAATCAAAGCAACCTGGAGTGCTAAGCCAACACTTAGGGAGAAACCCGTACTAGCAGTGGGTTTTATGCCCATTGTCCATATAAGGATATTGCTCTAAATTCATTCAGGTTGCTGAGTGACCTGTTGTCTCTCGACAAGAAACGAAGGGGTGATTAAGGAAGTGGAGAAGCAGTGACCAAAATGAACTATTGCTGTTAAGTTTTTAGAGTCATTGCTTACTGTAGCATATTCCAGCCTTTTCTGACTAATGCAATAATTAATACTTTAAGAATGGTACTTATTGGTATTTATTATTATTAGGCAATGACTGGTGGGAAAAGAGGGATGGGGAGGTAATCTCAAGCAGAGGAAGAGAATGAGAACTTGGATTCAAACGCAAATTGAATCAAATTAAAGGGAGGAGATAAGAGAAATATTTTTGTTCCTGAACTCTTTCTCTGAAGAACTAGGAAGCAAATGTAAAGAAGTACTACATTTCATGGTATATATTTCAAGTAACTTAGAAATTTAAGAAGGGCTATATGTTTGAATATTTGAGAAGGTAAAACTTGAAAGGTCATAGGAAACATTTAGGCCAGCACTATCTAATAGAAATATAATACAAGCCACAAATGTGAGCCATATATATATAATTTTCAATTTTCCAGCAGCCACAAAATAGAAATGAAGAACAGGAGAAATTAATTTTAACAATATGTTTTTATTTAATCTACTTTTTCCAAAACATGATTTTAACATGTGATCAACATAAAATATTAGTATATTTTACGTTCTTTTCATATTAAGCCTAAAATCTGGTGCATTCGTACATGTAATATCAAGTCTCAGTTTGGTCTAGTCACATTTTAAGTACTTAATAGCCACACTCACTAGTGATTCTTGCGTTGGATAGTGTAGATTTAGAGATTGGGTAAGGAGAGGTGTAGGGAGAAGAGGAGAGATACAGAAATAAACATCGTATGCAAATTCACTTCTATGCTAGTGACCGACTTGGCAAAAGTGCTCTGACTTTTCTGGACCTTAGTTTCCTCACCTATGAAATGGGGATGACATCTTGTAGAGATGTTTTGAGGAGCACACAGAATTGTGTATATAAAAACACCCAGTAAGACACTTGAAACGTGCATGCATTTATCAGGTAAGCATTCATTTAATGTCTAACACTGTGTTGGCCACTGTTGAGGTGACAGTGAAGTGAGTGCCCTTACTTAAGTGGGATGTTTGTATCAGACCAACAAAAACAAGATAAACAAGGTAGGAAGGATATTGGCCAATTCAATGAGCTAATGAAGGGGGAAAATATGGCATGGGGAAATGGATCCATGATACTTTGTTTCAAGATCCAGCCTTGCCATTGACTGGCTGTGAGACATTCAGCAAAGCCCTTACACTTGATGAATTTGCTTCCTAATCTATACAATTGGAGATAGCAAATAACAATTTTACCCATTTGTTCTAAGGTCTAAATGAGGTCGTATGAGGGAAAGTCATTTATAAACTTTGAAGAGTTATAGAAATTCTAGAAAGTATTAAGAGCTTTTGTGTAGGGATTTAAAGTTTGCTGGCAAATGGAAGACTATTAGGATTTCTGAGTTTGGGGTTTTCTTCTATGCTGTGACTTGTTACATGTGCTTTCTCTGAGGCCTGTTTTCTCTGGGCAAGTAAAAAGTTGTTTGGGAAAAGAAATGAAAAGTAATAACATTGGGATTCCTCTTACAGTCTTTTTTGAATCTATGGGAAGGGAACTGACTATGTAAAAGCAATGTTGGAATCTCCCTTTACAACATGGATTTAATATATTTTTGACCCCCTCTAAGAGAAGTGACCTGCACCCTGGTTATTTGAAGACTTATATTCCATAACTGAAATCAAGTTCACCGAGGCACCCTCCCTCCCTTCTTTTGTCTGGAATGTACCAGTCATGGCTCCCAGCCTGTCAGAAACAGCGCCTTGCCAAAACTCCTTTAGAGAAAATTTGCTGATAAACTTAATCATCCACAAACCACAATTTTCAACTCCCTTTTTATCAAAATGTAAGAAATAAGACTGGTGACTGTAATGACAGCCCAAAAGATCGGGGGGGGGGGGGTGTAGGTTGGGGTGGGGGGGACAGGAAGCATATTTTTCAGGCTAGTTAACTTTTCTTCATCCTTCATCGTGAAAGCAAGCCTTTCCCTTTCTTCTCGAATTAAACAGTTAGGACAGCAGCTGTTATTCAACCAAAAAGAAACACAGACCTGTCAAACTATCCCTCCCGTTCCTTCAGCTCAGATTGTTGTGATTTCTGAGAAACTGTCAGGAGCAGATGTATGGTTGGCCTTGAGGGTGGAGCTAGTTCTTCCAGAGTCTCTGGAGGGAGTTCTTCTATTGCCTTCAGCACCTCCACTTGTTCAGCAACTTGGTTGGGTCAAGATTTGACCGAAGTTATTGCTGAATTGCAAGGAAGGTTGTATTATTATGCCTGCCAACAAGGAGGGCAGGACTAGCTAGCCCTTCTGTGTTTTAAGTCAGATTCATGGAAAAAAATGTTCAACAGTTTCCTTCTTTTCACTGGATGCTAAGAAGTTAAACTTGGGATATAGATGCTTGAAGTACCCTGCGTTCTAAAGAGAGAGGTGAGAAGGAGTCACAAGAGCTGGGACCACATATGTGCATCAGGTTTTAAGGACCAGCTGAAATTTCTCACTGTCTTTCCTGCCCCCAGGTCATACAAGACAGAGGGAAATGGCAGGAATGACAGATATCGGAGTGGGGACCTCGTGGGAGGGTACACAGATCCTTCTCCTGTTAAAGCCAAATAATGGGAGAAGCTTAAAAGAGAGTCATTTGAAGAGATCGTGTGTGTGTGTGTGTGTGGGGGCACCTGAAAGAAGGGAAACCTGGCATCCCATTGCCTCAGTGAACACAGAGTTGACCACTGCACTTGTGCCGCTGCTCTCTGTCATTTGCAGAAGGGAAGGTGAGAATTAGAAGGCGGTAAGAGGAAGAAGAGGGGAACAGTGGAAGAGCAGTGTGTATGCCTACTGTTTCCATGGCAAGGATGCATGAATTTCTTGCAGGCCACTACCGACCTAGAGAACTGGACGAGGTGGTCTGTAATGTTGTGGGTTGAATTTTCTTTGTCCTTAATTGTGCATCTCTTCGTCCCATTAAAAACAACAACAACAATGTGACCCCATTATCCTCCAGCTGCACTTCTCACACGGAAGAAGGGAAATAGAGACGAGAAAAACAAATGACCCCACAGCACGAGGACCCTGGAAGCATAGCAAGCCAAACTGAAGAAGGATTTGCTAATCCCCATATTCTTGGCACTTTCTGATCAACAGCATGTTGTTCTGGACCTTGCCCTTCTCAGAGTGAAGAGCTATCACCGGGGTAATTCAGGGCTGTGTCATTTCAGGATTGTCACGAAACCGATTCTGATTCTGGAATCAGAATCCCGAAGTGCTCCACCCCATTGGCATTCAACGCTTCTAGACTTTGAACTCTGGGACCCTCTTGTCCCTCCCGGTACCTGAGCTCCCTGTCATCATTCAGCTGGCTAATGATCCCCTTCCAGCAGGTGTAAATGAGTTTTCACACTCCAACCTGGCTTTTGTCAAGGCTTTAATGTAAGTAGCTTAATGAGTGCTATTGCTCTGAGTTTTCTCCTACGAGAGAAGGGTATGTCTAACTCCTGATATAATGACATGTGCGCGCTAATGTTATTCTGTTTGGGGGTGCTGAAGAGCACTGAGAATTTAAGAACGATGAATCCCTCAAACAAGGAGGACTAAAAACATATTAAGCAGAGCTGTGCTGACAGTCTAATTCCATTACTTCTACACCATCTTGAATCCACTCAAGCATAGCAAAGATATCTCAGAGGCAAGGGGGGAAGAGGCAACAGGCTCATTAAAAATGCATGTGGGGCTTGGAGGCCAGCTCAGCGTGGTAAATTGGCCGGACTGTCGAAGAGAGGCCAAGGAGGTAAAAATCGATCAGAACAAAAACACTTGTGACTTCAGCATTTCAGGGCACCGAAAAGCTCACAGATTTGACATCCTGCCAAATAGGACTACAAATGAATAATCTTCCCCAGGGCTCTTGATGTTCTTGCAATTCACCTCTCCCCGAACAATGGGTTTTTATTTTGATGATAAACTCTCAGAGCTTTGGAAAGTGCCAAGCCCAGCACAACAGTTGTATTCTTTTTGCAGTTAGCGGGTGCGAGCTGTGTTTCGAATGTGATGACATGCATTTTAAGCAGCACCGGTAATACTTCTGGAAAGCAACGTACACAGAAGCTCTGTTACAATTTCCCTTGTGATTGTTATAAATCACTGCCAACACAAAATTGTTCATAACATTCAGCAATGGGTGGCAGGATTGGACGCCATAGTGTTTCTCTCTTCTTGTTAGGAAGTAAAGTTCTCCATTTGACTTGGAGTTTCCCTGGTAGTTCTTAAAACATTTCCATCACTGGTTTTCTGTGTCTTCCAGATAAGATTATGCTTTGCTCATTTGTGTAGACCTGGCATCGTGCACTGGCTGGCACAGAGTAGTTACTCATCAATATTTGTTAAATACATGGATGCATAAATAATGAATAAATAAATGAATGGGTGGATGGATGACATTTTTGATTGGTTAATCCAAAAGTCAGTTAGAGTAGAGAATATTATAAAAGTATACATAGACATCTTAATAGTTTTATTTTAACCAAAATGATGTAAAATTTCATTTATTTGCTAGTCCTTTGATATAGGGTCAAGGGCTTTTTTATGAGTATGGTTACACCCAGTGGAGTTCCTTATTATCTTTCTTGCGTGAAGCACACCAATAAAGCATCTTTCACAATTTCCAATTTTGCTGTCTTCAAAGGGGAACAAGAACTTAAAGACAAATGCAAAACAATTTGAGTACAGAACTCTTTTAGATTTTAATGATTTCTCCCCAAATATGTTATAGTTAACTTCCTTCCTATACCTAATTCAACAACCGTTTTGAAGCTATTGTATGAGTTTCCTATTGCTGCTGTAACAAATTACCACAAACTTAGTGGCTGAAAGCAGCGCAAATTTTATGTTACAGTTCTGGAGGTGAGAAGTCTGAAATGGGTCTTACTGGGCTAGAATCAAGCTGTCAACAAGGCTGTATTCCTTTCTAGAGACAATCCTTTTTTTTTTTTTTTTTTTTTTTTTTTTGGCTTTTCTAGCTGTTTAAAGCTGCCTGTGTTCTTTGGTTCATGGCCCCCTTCCATCATCAAAGTTGTCGATGGCCAGTTGAGTCTTTCTTGCATTGTATCATGCTGACTGACTCTAAGGTCTCCCACTTTCATTGTAAAGGATCCTTGTTAAAGAACCTTTGATTGGGCCCATCAAAGTAATCCAGGATAATCTCCTCATATCAAGGTCAAATGAATGGGGATTGTAATTTCACTTGCAACTTTATGTTACATGTTGCCATGTACCATAACATGTTCACAGGTCCTGGGAATTAGGGCATGGACATTTTTGGGGGTCCATTATTCTGCTACTACAGCTCTTTTAAGCTATTCCCAAAATACAATTTATTTTTAACGGATAAAATAACTTTCTTTTCATAGTCATATTTCATTCATTTATATCAATGTAATCAAATATAGCTACAACTATAAATACAACTATTATATATAGATTTAGAAACTTGAATCAAATTGATTTAGGAAAACAAAATCTCATCTGGTGGACGGGACGTTCATAATTGGTTGTCTTATTCAATATTCTTCCTCACTAACAGATACCCAAATTTATTTGTTGTACAATGTATCCAATGCTGGACAATTAATTGTTCAGTCCAATTGTAATTCTGTTTCCAGTTCTGTAGAGTTCTTTGAAGCTAATGGCCACATGAAGACACAGTTTTGGCTAATGAAACCTAAGGGGAAGTGTCTTGCAGAGGCTTTTGGAGAATCTTTTGCTTTTCTGATACAAAATAACCAATGTAATTGGTAATACCCTTACCCCCTTTTGTTCTCCTGCTTTTTTCCCTTCCATGCTGAGAAAGACATGGACGTGATAGCTGGAACTTCAGCAGCCGTTTTGTGACATGGAGCAGAGCCCAGTGCAATCTCGTGTCTTTGATAGTGGCACGTTTAGTTACTGAACTGTAACTGCCTACCTCTTACTTCTTATAAAGTGACAAAAATAATCTCATGGGGTTTTCTGATCCTTGCAGCCAAATATATTCCGAATTGAACTAGTGGATGCAGAAGTGCATGGACACACTGAAGAACTGTGTACTAGCTATGAGTGTTCAATGTGTCATGACATCAGTCAGTAGGACTTACAGAGGGAATGGAATACAGGAGTTAATCACGTGAGTTGGTTAAGTGAAGGTCATTTAAGGGGCAACTTACTGTTCGCTGAATGTGCGCTTACAAAATGACGTATAGCATAGTTGCCCTTGAAAACACCATTATTCAAAACAGAGTAGAACGTGGATTTTTGTTAAACAGAAACTTTGATGCAACTTCTAACGGGTGTTTCAGGTCTAGTTCTATAATCTGTAACTGTACCTGTTGATACTTCCCCAACATTTCATTCAAAGGCCTGACAGTACTGATGAAATCTCTAAAATTCCCCACTCTTGTTCATGGCAGTATCCCTTTGAATGCATTGTTTCCTCTGCCCAAAATGCCCCTTCTTCCCTTGGCAACCTGGAAAACTCCTATTTATCCCTTCAAGCCCTTTTCAGATGATATCTCCTCTTTGCAGCCCTTCCTCATTCCAAGATTCAGATGTCCTTAGGCCTCCTCCCCACAGAGTCGATTAGTTAACCATCACTGAGCTGCCTTGAAACCTGGTGCACACTTTCACCCTTACCCTTGCACGGAAGTCTTCACACGTTTGTCTCTATTTCGGAAGAGTGGGAATAGTGTCCGGTTTATTCATATTTGTAACTCCTGTCTCTAACGCAGTCCTGATATGTAGTGGTCCCTCAATGCATTTTTTAAACTACATTAATCCCAATCAAAGCAAACATACTATTTGAAAAGTTAGATTTTCACATAAGATAAATTAAGTGGTATTTGCTAATTATTAAGTATTCTTCCTGTTTTACAAAAAGATTCTCGTCCTCCCTCCCTTCTTTCTTTCCTCCCTCCCTCCCTCCCTTCCTTCCTTCCTCCCTCCCTCCCTTTCTTCCTTCCATCCTTCCTCTTTTCCTTTATTAATAACAAGGAAGTACAGTATTCTAGGACTTGCTCTGAAGACAGTCTGCTTGACTTGAACCCTGGCTGGGCTACTCACAAATTTAGTGAGGTTGGGAAAGTTACTTAAGTTTTCTAGCCTTAGTTTCCTCCCCTGCATAATAAGGACTAAAGTGATCTGCTCCATAGAGTCTTGAAGAGGTTATATAAGATAATCCATGTATATATGTGGCACAGTGACAGTCACACAATGTTTAATGATTATGAATTTGTTATCTTCCTATAAGTTACTGAGTTTTACTTACCTTCCTTCCCTAGGACCTCTCCCACATTTTCTGGTGGTCCCTAAGGGAGCTTTAAAAAACCTACACTCTGTGAATCTCAAGGTTTGCCCCAAATCACATAGCCAGTGACCTAAGAATAGTACTAGCAATTAGTGAACATTTTCTAGGAGTCAGGGACCTTGCTAAGAGTCTTATATGGATTATTTCATTTAATTCTCATTTAAGGATGGAGCAAATGGGCTTAGAGCAATTTGATAATTTGCCTAGTGTTAGTTATGGGGCACTGGGCGCTGCAGTTGTGATGAGAAGCCAGGACTCAGGGATTGCTGGGTGCCCCTGCTCAGAATCACAGCACGGCCCCCCCATTACCACTCGTATCCCAGTCTCCTGTTTCTGAACTGGGTCATTCTTACAGCGCCCAGTTCAACATGAGATACATCAAAGATACTAAATAAATACCTGTTGATTGATTAATCAGCTAATGCCTCCACACACTTAAAGGCTTTTATTGATACCTCATTGAACACTTTCAATGTTTCTTATAGGAGCTATGAAATGTGTGGCACATTTGAAAACAACATAAATTCAGTAAGTTGACATTAGATACAATGGAATATGACATTTACAATGAGGTTAAGAAAACTCTATAGTAACATGGAAAAATGATATTTAAGACATAATTCAGTGAAAATAAAACCCCAGGATTTAAAATTATGTATGTGATATAATCTGGACTAACTTCCATTTACTGCCATGTTAAAAGTTATTGACTCTGGATTTTGGGACTATAGTGGTTAACTATTTTTTTCTTGTTTAATGCGAATATAAAATTGGTTATAAATGTATAACCACTAGAAAAACTTTATTTTAAAGAAATATGCAGGAAGCAAATAGTCCGTATGAAATTCTAATGATGTCTGAAAACATAGAATGGGATGACAGTCTCTTATCAACGCCTAATTGCTTAGGAAACATCTGATTAATTTTATTGATCTCTAGCTAAGTCAGTAAGTTTCAAAACCCTTTAAGTCTTTTATAATAACATAACAACTCCAGCTTTTTCTTTTTTTCTAATTTCTATTGGGGAATATTGGGGAACAGTGTGTTTTTTTTCAGGACACATCAGCTCAAATCAAGTCATTTTTTTCAATCTAGTTGTAGAGAGCACAGCTCACTGGCCCATGTGGGAATCGAACCGGCGACCTTGGTGTTATGAACACTGCGCTCTAACCACTGAGCCAACTGGCCGCCCCCAACTCCAAGTTTTTAGGACACCTAAAATTAGGTCACATAGGAATGCATGATGCTTCTGACTATGCATGGGTAAAGTCTTCATTTACACTCTTAACAACTGGTTTCTCTGACTAGTTTTTCAAAGAGTTGTTCACCCTTTTGCAGAGGAAAGATTACTATTCTGGTTAATAGAGGAATAAACAGCTTGGGGACTTTTTCAGGAAGTTGCTTGTATTTATGTAATATTTAAGCCTTTAGGTTGGAATACTTCCATGAAAGTATTATGCCCATTTAGCAAATAAGACTCCTACTTATCTTTTCAGGGAAGTTAAATAACCTATATCAAAGAAGTATTCATATCTTGTTGAATTTCCTCATACACGTTTTTAGGATTTGTGATAGCATATCAGAAAGACTGTGGGTTTCAGAGTTAGAATCAAATTATACTGTATATACGCTTTATGAAGACTAGGTATTAAACATGTCCTAACTAAACACGAAGTTTATTTAGTAAACTTAGTAAATTGTATGGTAAACTTCATGGAGTTAAATGCATGGGCTTTAGTGAACCTATTGTAGCTTGTGTGTGTGTATATATGTGTGAGTATGTGTACATATACACATGTGTGCATATGCCTAATATTTGTGTTTTATTATTTATTTTCTTCAGTTATAGTTGACGTTCAATATTATTTTATACTAGCTTCATGTGTACAGCATAGCAGTTAGGCATTTATGTAATTTATGCAGTGATTCCCCTAGACTAGTCTTAATACCCACGTGGCACCATACCTAATTATTCCAACATTATTGACTATAATCTCCATGCTGTAGAGAATATGCATATGCCTAATATTTGGTTCTTGGTTAAGTTCCAGTTAGATGAGGTTGCTCAATAATGTGAACTTCTAATAAATGATACTTTACTAAACATTTATTTTCATGGCAACATAGGTTTTCATGATAATATACTATGTCATTTTTAATATTTAAAGATGGTTTTGAAAGTAGTAATCTGTATTTAGAATATTGTACTCAATATTTAGACTCTGGTGCAACCAAACTCATATATATATATATATATATATATATATATATATATATATATATATATACCATAGACTATATATGTAATATATATGTATATACATATATGTGTATACATATATATATGTATATATGTATGTATATATATATAATTTCCTGCTCTCATGCAAAGCAACTGAGGAAGCAAACAGAACAGAGGCATAATCTTCCATAAAGAAGGAAGACCATTTGTTTCTTGAAGAACAGGCAGAGGGACAAACTACCAGACTACTGCCAGGGTGTTTTCCAATTCAGAGGATGGCTGTAGTTGGCTTATAAATTTTTCATGGAAGCAGTGTAGAGCTACTCTCTGGAACTTTGCAATATTAGTCTAGCCCTCAACCAGGTTTAAAAATGATAAATCTTTGTCCCTGAAATAACATCTTTTATGTTTAATTTATTTTCTTTAGCTTGAACAAACCACACTATTTATTTTCTGTGGCTCCAGGGGTTAATAATTTATTTTCTTCCGCCTCAAGAAGGTCATCTTTATTTTCCACTGATCAGGGAGGAAACTTTTTAGGTGCAGATCAGATGTTAGTACTGAGAAGATAAGCTGAGGGACACAGCAAGTATGGAAGTTTATTCTTCTGTCCTTGTTACGCATTTTCCCACAGCTGAGAGCACACATTGGTTTCAATTGTGTGTAGTGATGGAGGCAGCTGCGGTTACAGATCCCTGAGACAATGCAATAAATTGCCATTTGTTTTGAAGAATCCATAGAGGCATGCTAGAGCCAGCTTGCACTGGCTCATAAAAGCTGATTGTGTGAACCCTTTTCTAACACCATGATCAGTGACATCTTTTTGGTAGCTTAAAATTGGCCATGGTACGAGCATTTACACCACAGAAACTGGCAAATGCCACAAATCAGATCTTTTGTATTGAGAGTTAGTTATTAAACATGTACTAACACCTCTCTCTCTCTTTTTCTCTCCCCCCTTCCCACTACGTGTGTGTATCTAATATAACTGAAGAACTTTATTCTGTTTCCTTATGCAGCAAAGCTGAAAGTCATAACTGTCTTAGTGGAGGGGTTGC
This sequence comes from Rhinolophus sinicus, assembly GCF_057876585.1. Classification (NCBI taxonomy): domain Eukaryota; kingdom Metazoa; phylum Chordata; class Mammalia; order Chiroptera; family Rhinolophidae; genus Rhinolophus; species Rhinolophus sinicus. The sequence continues at coordinate 32,784,910 of NC_142512.1, forward strand.
TTTTTTATTCAGTTAGTTACCCAAAAGTATTGACATGAAACGGATAATTCAGTTATAAAGTGGCTAGACTTTACTCTTCCCTCAGTTCTTTAACTGGTCAATTTTATATTTGTTTTTAGTTGCTAAAATATAAGGAACTTTTGAATAGTAGGCATACAAAATTTATCATTCTATCTTAATAATCTTATTTGTTCAGCACAGTGTCTGTAAACATCCATTCCATAGAGAACCCCCAAATCTGTCTATTTTCCCATCCTTCTATCTCCCTATCTTCTCTCCCTCCTGACCTTCACCTCAACTTCCAGTGCAACTACAGATAGGAAGACAAGATCTTCAGAGGCTGATAAACAATATTTGTGTTCAATGGCTAAAATGGAATAGTTTAAAGCATATTCTTGAGGGAAAAACAAAAACACAAAATGTCCCAACATTACTATTTGCCTTGAAGATGTACCTAGATTTACTTAAATTTCATTTCCAATTAGCATATCCATAGGAAAGGGATAAAGCTTGATAAATGACTTATAATCGTGACACATGAGAAAAAGTTGAATAAAGGAAAATACGTATTCAGATGACATGTCACAAATGGCAGTCCAATATCCTTCCAACCACAATATACTGGCTATGGGACATTTATCCAAAATTGTATAATCTGTGCTGGGAAACAGGGACAGTAGTTTGGAGTGTTTATCTACCTTTTCTAAAAAAGAAGATTTTGATATTACTTAATTCTTCTGAAATATTAACAAAGAAAAGAAATAAAATTGTTGTCTTTAACAAATGGCGTTAAAAGTGAGGGTGGGTAGATGCGGTATAAAAATGAAATATTACCCAATGCTGATAAGAGTTTAAGTAAATGGACATCTTCATGCATGGCTGGTGGAGATAAAACTGAGAGATAATTTGGCAACATGTACCAAAATCTTAAATGTCGGCATGCTTTTGGACTTTATTCTATGGATTTTATCCTGTTGGGAGGAAGAGTGGGATGGGGGTGGGGATTGGTATACATGAAAATTTAGATGGAAGAGTGTTGACTGAACATTTTTCAGGACATGGAAGGTTAGAATGACATAGGTGTCCCAAAATAGACAACCATTTAATTAATGACATAGCTATTAATGTGTATGATGCTAGTAGCTGTTTAAACTTGAGTAAAATAAATACCGCTGAGCCTATCTCCCATTTGTAAAATGAGTAAAATATTAGTAGTTAACATTTATATAGTGCTGATTGTATGCAACCACTGTTCCAAGTCTTTTGTATATATATATTAACTCATTTACCACTCCTGAGAGCTCTGTGAGGTGGGCGCTTTTATTATCTGAAGCTTCCAGTGACTTGCCTAAGAGTACACAGCCATTACCTGGCATAACCAGGCTTCTAACCTACACCATCTGGCTCTGCCTCTTCTTTATGCTGCATAACTTGCTCTGCCCACCTTGCAGACCTGGAAAGAGTATACAAGGTATGATTATAGAGTGTCAAACATTTGGCACGTGCTCAGTAATGCTTTCCATTTAGAAATAGAGCTAATCTGAACTAGATCAAGTTGGTCAAGTCGAAAGAGAGAGCTCAGAGGCAATACAATTGCAAGGGGGATTTGAGTGAATTGGAAAATTCTTTGGGGGAATGGTGTAATGCAGCGCTCTCCTGGACAGATTTGCAATGAATTTTGGGTTGCTGTAAGGCCTTGCTGCAGCTCCTGGAGTACAGAACTTCCGAGGACTAGGAAGCAGGAACAAATACTAGAGTACCAAGAAGGAGGAAGCAATTGTAAGACATAACGCAAGCAGTTATAAAATGCTGCATAGCTGAGGCAGAAAGGATTGAACTTGGAGAAAAGGCCGAGAGAGCCATTGGTGGTGGTTGTCCATGAAAAGTGAGTGGTTGGGAAGTTGCCCACTGGGTAGGAAAGACAGGACACAGATGTTTCATTCAAGGTAATACAAGAAGTTCCAGAGCTGAATTGGGAAATCTGTACCTTCTCTGCATCTCAACACCACTACACTGCCTGGTCCAGTGTTGATATTCAGTAAAGTGCCCATGAAAAGGGGTGGGAGGGAGCCAGGGCGATTTCGCTGCCAAGCCATTCTTGATTGAGGTTTTACAAATTTATGAGTTTCAAAATCTTGGTAATTGATACTTGACTGACACTAAATTTATCAATGTAAAATTTTTGTATCTGATACAAATTCTATGCCCACACAGAGGCACTTATATAGACATGTGGATTTTTCTGTGGGATAATTAAGCCCTAGCAAAATATAAGCCTGTTTTTCACAAGCTTTAAATACCATCATGGTTTTTTTTCCTCTTTTAAAATATACCGGGGGTGCAACAAAAATGTGTATAAGCGGACATTTTGGTCAATGTTGCTTAAGCAATATTTCCCCGTAATCAGAAGTGTCTACATGCTGATGGTAACCACTTTGAGCACCTCTTGGAATTGCAGAAGTCAAACGTGAGTTGTATTCATCTTTTGTTAACGGTAAATATTGAGTATCACAATTTTAATAGTTTCTTTTTTCCTTTCTTAAAATGTGTATGCATGTTTTTTGGCATCCTTTGTATATTCCGTCAGTAAGATTCATCCAGTTACACCATTACTCTAGGTTCATACCAAAATTAACTATTATACTTTGTACATATGTTTTCTTTTGCTATTTTTTAAAATTTAATCACATCATGAATGCTCGCTTATTAATAAATCAAACAACATAGCAGTTCTTCAGGTTTATACCCGAAAATTCCTCTGTATTAACCAGCCATATATTCAGTACTTAAAAGTAAGTTCTGACTCTTACACTCATTCTCTGCAACAACAAATTTAAACACTGATATTATCACATTTGCATTTTAAAATATTGACTTAGTCATGTTTTATATAAAAATAATGCATGCACTTGTTAAATAGTACAAAATGGTATATTATTAAAAGCAAGCAATGACATAAAGATGGTGATTTGAATGTATGCCTTCATCTGCTGCCTTCTGAAATTCCCCTGCAATGACAGCTTATAAAAAGCATCAGCACACAAAAATGAAGAACATGACAGGGAACAAGAGCAACAGACTTTCGGAAACAGGACAGTAGGTGGGCAAATAGTGACTGAATTAGCCAACTTGAGAAAACCGAAATCTTAAGCTGGCGTTACTAGAAGCTCACTAGCAAGTTAGTTTGCTTTGTAAAACCTCATAACAGACGTCAAAGGCATCAGACACCTCTGAAAGTGAGTTTAAAAAAACAAACAAACAATTCTAATTGAAAGATTCTTTAAGAAGTAGTTAAATAATGGGTTTCGCTCCCCATTACTGGTCCTTGCATATGCTGGCAAAGAACTGGGAATTTACTCTGGAAAATTTCAAACAGAATTTCTGGGGACCACAGGAATCTAAGCACAATTGAGGGAGGGGTAATGTACTAAATACAAGGGATTCTCAGGACACTAAAACCAAAATTAATCTGCAGTACGGGAACTGGAAGTCTCCCTTGAGGAATCTCACTATATTCAGAGAAAAATACCTAAAAATCACCCTATAGTGAAACCCAGAATCAGCAAGTCCCAGCCATACTTATAAACTTCCAGAGATCATTTTTTTTTTTTGCCAGATTATTCCATATGAGTGGGCTGCCAAAGATCAATTGTCAGACAGCTGAAGAAAGGCTTTAACATGAAAGACAGAAACTGATAGGAACAAAAAACAGCAACAATAAAATTGGAGACATCATGCAGGGAGATCAAAATTAGAATTTTAAAAATCATTAATATCTTCAGAAAAATAAAAGGTGAATTTTGCTTTCATGAAGTAAAACATGCTATGGGAAGTATCTTTCAGAAAACAAGAAAGAAACCATGTAAATTTAAAATATGAGAGCATAAGTGAAAAAGTTAATAGAAATCTTAGATGATTAAGATAAGGTTCTCTCCCAGAAAATAAGATGAAAAGACAAAGAGATGTAAAGTATAAAAGAAAATATAGAGCAAAGGATTAATACAAATGAATCCACATCCAGGTAGGAGAATTTAAAAAAGAAAAAAAAACAAAATTGGCATAGAAGAAATGATAAAGAAATAATTTTAAAATAAGTTTCTAAAATTGAAGAACACGTGTCCTATTTAAAAGTGTTTTTTAAATGACTAGACCAAAGGATGAAAAAAATTTCTCCAAGGCACGTCATCTTGAAGGTAAAAAATAAATAAATAAATAAATAAATAAATAAATAAATAAATAAATAAATAAAAAGCTTCCAGAAAGAAAACAAACCATAGTAAAGCAACAACAATGAATGAGAAGAAGAGGAATCAGAATTGAATTGAAATTCTCGAAAGCAAAGTCTTCAATATTCTGTTAGGGAATTATTTCTAATCTAGATATCAATATACAACCAAACCCACAATTAAAACAGTAGAACTTCTACTTCCAATTATGGAAGAGTAGCTTCTAGCTGACCCATCCTCCTGCCAAGAACAAGCAGACAAACTGGGTATGATGCTTTAAAAAATAAATAAATAAATAAAAATCTATCTGAAGGCATTGGAAAGTTACCAGGGCAGTGAGAACTTGAAGGTCGGAGATCCTGCTGCAAAGGGAAATCCGAAGAGGCAGGCCTGACATTTGACTCTGCATGCTCCTGACATATTTGCGAATTCTAAAGTAGGGCCCTGAGAGCCTGAAAAAATATAAATAGAAAGACACGGTTAGGAAAATACACTGAGCAAGCATTAAGCAATATCCTGGGTCCTGGGAGGATAAAAAGGAGATTTGAGGGCCCACTAAGGAGAGTCATGGGTAGCACTTAAAAGGGGGATAAACAAGACATAGACCAGACATCACAATGAACAGAACCTGCCCCTGAATCAATTCAATCTCATACTGTATTAAGATGATCGGTTCCTATCCTAATTGTCTGCCAGTAGTAAAAGTACGTGCTGTCTGGAGGAAGTCGCATCATTTCGAATTTCCAATTATCTCCTCAATTTTTTTATGCAGACCATCTCGTCTTCTATTAAAAAAAATTATCAAGCATGCGAAGACAGAAATTTTAAACTAATTGTGGTTAATGTGTGCAAGAAGTTAAACAAAAATTTAGAATTTCAGCAGGGAACTTGAAACTATAATAATACGAATATAATAAGAATTCTGGAAGTGGATAATGTAGTAAATTCAATTACAAATACAAAAGATGGGTTTAACAGGAGAATAGACAGAGTTTAAGAGAGAATTAACAATGTGGAAGAGAGGACAAATGACAATATCCAGACTGAAGCAAGGAAAAACTAAAGCATAGAAAATAAGGCAAGAATGTAAGAGACGCGCACACTATAGATAAATGGTGTAACATATATGCAATTTGAGTTACAGGAAAGCAGATAAATAGAATAGGGCAGAACACCTTATTCTGTAGTAATTGAAGAGATAATGGTTTAGAGTTCTCCAAAATGGATAAAAAAATTTACACCGGATATTCACAAAGCTTTGTGAATTCCAAACACGATAAATACAAAATTAAATTAAAATTAAAATGGGTACACCATACCGTGTTTCCCTGAAAATAAGACCTCGCCAAACCATCAGCTCTAATGAGTCTTTCGGAGAAAAAATTAATATAAGACCCAGTCTTATTTTAATATGAGACCTGGTATAATATAATATAATATAATATAATATAATATAATATAATATAATATAATATAATATAATACAATATAATACTGGGTCTTATATTAATTTTTGCTCCAAAAGACGCATTAGAGCTGATGGTCCGGCTAGGTTTTATTTTTGGGGAAACATGGTAGTAAACTGCTAAAAAGCTAAGAGAAACTTTACAACAGCCAGCCAGGGTAAAATAAAAAAAGATTAGCTTCAAAAGAGCAACAATAAGACAGATGAAGAAGTAAACCAAGAGACAAAAAACTTTGAATTGAGGAGAAATGTGATCTAGCCTTGGAGATTAGTGAAGGGTATCCCCAGCTTGTTGCTAAAGGGAGAATCTCAGTATATTAGCTAGGCCCCTAACCTAGAAATTAACTTGCCCAGATTAGGGAATAAGGACAGAGGACGTTCAGCCTGTTGAAACGTTTTAGTGTAGGTCACAGGTGACAATTGCAGATGCAGCAGTAGAATTGGGCTTTCTCATTTCATTGGGAAATAACAGGAACCTTAAATGCCAGAGGTCAAACAAATGGTGGTGCATGACCATCAGAGACCAGTTGGGAGCAGTAGTTACTACAACATACCCTGGGAATGCAGTCGTAATCACAGTGCTTCAAGCTGCAGAGGTCTCGACAATGGCCGATTGAGCACAGAATCCCTAGAAATGAGATTTGAGCTTTTCAAAGTGCTGTTTGACAGATTAAGCAAAATAATTTTAATTCTAGTAGGCAGAAACCTAGCTGAAATCACTGCAGAGGAAATGAATGTCCTCTTATCCACATTGAGGGTCTCTTTCCCAAGGAACCTGACATGCTTGTCAAATGAGGGGTTCTGTTTCAGTGACCTGCTTTGTTCCTTTGCTATGGGCCACAGGTAGATACTGCTACTCTGCCTCAGACTTCTCCAGAGGGGCGATCCCTGACACTAAGTGATTTTGCTATCTGAAATGCCCATAGTGAACTGGGTATTATCTAATCCTCTGAACCATAAAAATAGATATGCACAGCAGCATTCCATTACTAAAAGGAAATGGAATGTGGGCCTGAACAGGTCTGGGCAAAGAATAAGACAGTATGTCGAGGAGAAAAGGAGGTAGACAGATATGGATATCTTCCGCTTGCCCCTTCAGTTCCTCTTTCCACCATTATCAACTTCATCTCCTCCTGGAATGGTCTGGCTCTCAGTTGGGTTTGGCCAATGGGAGTCACCGGCCGAATTTCAGAGGATGGAAGGGGACTAAGGTTTGGTTATTCCTCTGGCTCCCTCCTGCTCGCCAGTTGATTGACAATGACTGTTTCTGTTCTGGAGGCCACACTCCCTGCCTGGAAGCGCTCTCCTGTAGCTACTGTGGGAACAGGTCAATCTCCAGCTTGCGTCATCTCTTCCCTTTTACATTCAGACCCAGCATGGTAAAGGATCTCACTGTTTCTAGCACCGTGGTACCTCTCTATCCCTATCAGTTCCCTTTAATCCAGCTCAGACTCTGGAAAAGAGTCCCTTTATTAAAATGTCTTCAGTTACCTCATTTCCTAGTGCCATCTGCTTCCTGTCAAGACCTTGCTCGATATAATTTCTAATTTAAAATGCAAACTTTATCATAGTATATAATTATCATACATATGAGTCTATTTCTGAACTCTGTTCTCTTCATTGCTGTGCTGAAATGTTCTTGTACCAATAACACATTGTCTAGCATTACTATATAGTTTTATATCTGGAAGAGCAGTCATTCTTAAACTTTTTAGACTCAGGATGCCCTTGCACTCTTAAAAATTATTGAGGAGGCCAAAGAGCTTTTGTTTATGAGAGACAAGTCTGTCAAAATTTCACATATTACAATTAAATGGGAGACATTTAATATATATATAGTAATTCATATAAAAATCATAATAGTAATTCTATTACATGTTAACATATTGGGCACACAAGTTACAGGTTTTTATTTTTTATTTTTCTTCTTTTTTAAGAACAAAATATTTGTGTACTTTCAAGGGCAAGTACATATCTAAATAAGTAAGAGGCAAAGTAAATAACTGCCTTTTTCTTATAGAATTAGCACACGATGAGTCCAACTGAGAAATGCCTCCCTTCTTTTGCTGTCCTGTTTTTGCCCTGTTCTTATATTTTGATGCAGAATATAATACATGCCGTCACTACTCTACCTTTTAAATTTTTTATGGTCTTTCAGGGTAAGGCTAATGCCTATGAATTTTCATTCTTTCAATTAGGAAAAGCAATTTTAAAACTCCAGTAATTTAAAAGTCATATTCCTCTCTTTTTTTCTTTCTTGTCTTGCGTGGCTCATCTCATTGAATTTATAGGATTCAAATCAAAATATAATAACTTCTGCAGTCTGTGTCCCCCATGTGTTCTTGGAAATCTCACTGAATCAGGAAACAGTTTCATATCTTAATCACATAAATCTACTTTAAAAAAAAAAAAAAAATGGAAGCGAGCTCTGAATTCTGGATGAAGGGTTAGAGCATGAAATATAAACATGGGTTACACTTTCAAATGTCAGAAATGGAGTGACTCTAGAGATTGTTCTGTTCGATTCCTTCAATTTGACAGATGAGGAAACTTTCTTAGACAGGTCAATGATAATAACCACCATTATGGTCTACTTATTGGGACCTAAAATTGGTTAAGCACTGTGCATTCATTACTGCCTTTAATTCTGACATCTTTACAAATAGGAAAACAGTCTCCATCTTATAGAAGAGGAATCTAAGACTCAAAGAGATGAGATGATTTGCTCATGTGTAACATCTAGTAAGAAAGAGTTAGGGTCAGAATTTGAATCCAGGTGTCTGCTTGACATTCTAACCCAGGTCAGAACTCTGAGGGGATGTTCAGAGAAACTTCAGAAGGAGAAGGTCATAAACTCAGTGGAGTTAGTGCTTTTACGGCTATCTCTTAGTTGCTGAGAATTGGTAGAGATTTACAATGTCGGCTGGTGAGGTGATAATTGGATTTTTAGCTCAACTCACAGTGACTTGGAGAATGTGATTTATTTTTCAGGACCTATGGGAATTTTAAAATCCTGTCTTGAGCAGCAGCCCCAGGACATCTCTCTGACCTGATAGAAACCGTATGGGTTGGGGAAGAGAGCAAATGTTGCTAAGGCATCTCCCACACTTGCCAGGGACATTGGTGATGACATGCCACCCTCAGGAGATGCATAGGCTCTGTCACTAAGAGCTGAGTAGTTGCGCACATCATTTCACCTTAATATCAGTTTTCTCATCTGTAAAGTGGTGACAATGAGAACCACTTAACAACTCAATGGGATTGTTGTGAAGATTTAGGAAAGTCATGTATATAAAAGGAAGTTTAGAAAGTTGGTACAAATGTAAATATCATTGCTATACAAGTCACCAGGTGTTTGCTACACACCAGGTGTACCTAGAGAAGTCAGCTTGTGCAGAAACCTGTGCAAGGGGCTAGAAATTCGCACTTGTAACTCTTAGTGTACATAAGAGTCATCTGGGGCTCTTGGTAAAATGCAGACTCAGATGCAATAGGTTTGGGGTGGGGCTGAGAAGTTCCCACCTCTAAAAAGCTCCCGGCACACTGATGCTGCTGGTGGTCCACAGACCACATTTCGAATAGCACAGGTCCGGATTGCAAAAAATCACAGTATGAATACAACTTGAAAATTTTGGCTGAAGTATCAGATATACTTACATGAAATTCTAAAAGTGTTGGGGCAATGGAAACTGAAACCATTTGGAAAAAGGTTTAATTCCCTCATTTTTGTATAGGAGGAAACTAGACACATACATGCATGCACGCACACACAAAGGTAAAGGGCCTTTCCAAAAGCCTCCCCTACCTCCCATCCCAATAAGCTGGTGGAAGAAGACAAGTGTCCTGGCCTGAGAACATTGCCCTCTCCACGGGGCTAGACTGCTTCTCCTAACGGAACATTGAATCTCATCACTCTGCCATGGGATCTGCACGTTACTCAACTCTGCAGAACTGAGGAAGCAGGGTTCTGACCCTTCGCGGTCTGGGAGGGCAGCAGGAAACGTCCCACCTATTTTTAGATAGCAACTGCAAGCCCTAACTCCTATTTTTCATTCTTAGACTTCATGTAGCATCACTAACATTCGCACGCAGCTCTTTCAGTGAGTTTCCATTCCAGTTCAGGCTGACAAGTGGCTGGCTGTAAGATGAGCTGCTTCTTTCAGATGATTCCTCAAATTATATGTCTCGATCTATACACAATTTTAAAACATTCTAAAAATACAGAAAAGTTTAAAGGATAATATAACAAATACCTGTCTTTCTATCATCCCAGATTAGCAACTGTTACCATTGTGCCACAGAGGCATTTATTCCTTTTACTCCACTCATTCTTCTTTACTGGGTACGTGATCCATGCTAGGTTCTGTCCTGGATACCTGGGCTATTGCTGTGGAAAAGATAAACATGGTCTTCAATCATGGACTTGCATTTAAGTGGGGGAAAACAGAAATATAAAATAAACGAAAAACAAAGGGAAAATATCAGATTGTTAAGTGCTGTCAGCGAATTCAAGCAGTAACATGGCAGAAAGATCGTGGGTGATTATTAACGATGAGGTGGTCAAGGAAACCCTCTCTGCAGAGCTAACATTTAAGCTAGGGTCTACATGGAAGTTCAAGGGTGTGGAAAGAATGGAGGAGAAAAACATTCAGAGCTGAGGGGGACAGCCCTGATGAAGGCCTTAGAGGGTAGCAAGCCTGGTATGTTTTAAATAGAGAAAGTAGGCCTGGAAGGCTGGAAGTAAAGACAATGCAGGACCTTGTAGGAAAAAGGCCAAAGAGCTGGGTAGGGGCCAGTTAGCTAAGAACTTGGTTTTTTACTTTACATGAAGTTGGAAGCCATTGGAGACTTTTAAGTAAGGGTGTAGCATAAACTAATTTATCACTGAACATGATTCCTCGGCTTGCTTTGTATGTAGACTGAATAATTGGAGGCTAGAACTTATTAGTTAAGAGGCTCTGGAACAATCCAGACGAGATGACAAGTGAACAGATTTGAAATACGTTTGCCTGTAGACTTGACAGAGCTTATTTATGCATTGGATGTTCAGAATGGGGGAAGGCAACAAGTGATTGGTGTTTCCATGTATTGGGAGAGAACATACTGGGCGAGAAGCAAGTCTGGAGGAGGAAATCAAGTTTGGTTTTGGCCATGTTAACTTTGCCATACCAACTGAATCTGTAATAGGCAGATGGATCTGTCCCCTGGAGTTCTAGAAAAAGGTCAAGGAAGGAGATCTGAGAATCCTTAGTGTTTATATGGTATTTAAAACCCTGAAATAGGCAGAGGTCTCCTGGAGAGAATGTGTAGATGTAGAAGTAGTTTCCAGGACCAAGTCCTGGGCACACTAACAATTTGGAAGGCAGACAGAGTAGCCAACCAAGTAACTGAACAGTTGTGGCCAACAATATAGGAAAAGGTGTGCATTACTCAGGGCTCTCTAGAAAAACAGAACCCAGAGTATATGAAAGCACGAGTGCGAGTGTGAGCACCATGTCAGTGTGGGGACTGGTGAGTCCAATATCAGCAGGAGACCCAGGGAAATGCTGATGTTGCAGCTGGAGTCTGCTGGCAGAATTCCCTCTTTCTTGGGGGAACTTCAATCTTTTTTCTCTTAAGGCCTTCCAATGGATGAGTCCCACCCACACTATGGAGGGTAATCTGCTTTACTCAGAATCTACTGGTTTAAATGTTTACTTCATCTTTAAAATACCTTCACAGCAACATCTAGAATTGTCTGACAAAATAAATATCAGGGCACCATGTCCTAGCCAAGTTGACATATAAAACTAATCATCACAGAGTGTTCCCATGGAAACCCAGAGAAGAATATGTTTGAAAACGGAGAGAGTGGCCAAATATAATGACTACTGCTAAGAATGTAAGTAGGATAAGAGAGCCCACCTGTTGGATTTTGTGTCTAGGGGATTATTATTATCCTAGACAAGAGCAACATCTGAATGGTAGTTATAGAAGCCCACTTGGAATGTGTTGAGAAGAAATGATATACATATATGTATGTATATATATATATATATATATATATATATATATATATATATATATATATATTTCTTTTTCTCTCAATCTTTGAGAAATACTGAAAGCTAAAGCTACTTTTTAATACGTCCCATTCCCATCTGTCCTCTCCATCTCCAGAATATCTTAACTGAAGAGTGCACTAAAGTTGGAAGCCTGGAGGTTGTTTAGGAAAACTCCAAATCTCTTTTCTTGATAACCTAGCAAATCAAAATAAGCCACGATAGCCGCATCTATTTTTTAATGTTGGCATTCCTATGTCTATGTATTATTTTTCTGTAAATGGACAACTTCTTTTTAGAATGAATTGGGATAGAAATAAAACTGTAAAAAATACATCATATTATAGTACATTGATCAAGGGAAATATCATACAACTTTGTACTGAAAAGGTCATGTAGCAGGATTAATGAATAAAAGTTAAATACCTTTAAAATCAAATCATAGTCTGCCCACAAAACTCCTATTTTCACCATTGCATATTATCTTCTAGATTTTGTACACCCTAATGCTTAAAAAAAAAAAAAAAGAAAAGAAAAGGAAAATCAAGGCAGCTGAGTTCCGGTCCAAGCCCAGACACTAATTCTTTGTGTGTTTTTAGCAAGTTAGTCCCCATCTTTGGACTTTTGTTTTATCACCCATAAAACAGTTGATTAACTAACTGTTCCCTAATGTTTCCTGCAGCTGTGACAAGTTATGCCTCTATGCAGCTAGAACATTGGAATTTTAAACAGGGAGACTCAGTTGTAAGATTGCATAAGATCAAATTTTCGTTCTTTGTTTAATAACCTTATATTAAATATTATCTCTCAAGGAAGTTATGCTGCTTTGTCACCAAAGGCATTAAATAATAAAACATAAGATTATGAAGATAAATCTTGAGTTCCTAGAAAATGAGCTTGAGTAGAATTCTTCCTCTTTATTGGACTTAAATATCAGCTAGAGCTTGTTTAAAATGGAGATTTTTAAATTTAATTTTCAAAGATTCTGTTAGACTATGCTATATCTGGACTAAAATTTAGGGCCTTACCTTTTTAACATGTTTCATGTTCCAGTTGGTTCTAGTGCAAACCAGTGCAAAGACAATATTTGAGAAACAATGAGTTAGAAAAAAAAAATCAAACTGAAGTTAAAACAAAACTGATGTCCCTCTGATGTGGGAAAGATTATGAATTATATTAAGAATTGCTCATTTGAATAAGCTATAATGCTGAGCAATAGTTTTTCTTTTCTAATCATATTCTGTTGAAGTGAAAACTTTTGTTACATAGGAATCTGGAAACGTATGGCATTTGTTTGGTTGGGTTAAATGCCTCATCAAGTGATCTACGCTATGGACAAGCAACAGAGCAAAGGATACACGATGATCCATTTCCAAGTGCGAAGAAAGTGTTATTAGTATGAGAAAGTTATAATAACTGACTTTAGAGACTTTCTCCTGACTAATGACAATCAATGATTAATCTCACTGTCCCTCTCAATTGGTAGGAGTCTAGTTTAGTCTCTGTCACTAATTATGCTACTTTGGGCAAGTCACTCAACACACTTGGATTCAGTTTTTTAAGTTGTATTATGGTAACCAAGATGGTCTCCAAATTTTATTTGTTTACAAGTCCTTTATCTTTTAATACCAACATGGAGACATGACCCAACTCCCAATAGGTTTTGAAGTAAAATACAGCTGTTTGTTCTGAAACAATGACCAAAGTCTGGGTCCTGGTCAATGTAACACAACACACATGTTCATTTTTTTAAATTTTGAAATATATTATGTGTACAGAAGTATACATAAAACACATGTATTTTTTAAAATCTTAAAAGACCCCCATGTGTCCAGAATACAACACCCTTCCTAGTCCCAGAGGTAAGTACTATCCTGGCTTTTGTTCAATTCGCTTCCTTGTTTGTCTTCATAGTTTTTATCATCTAGAGATACATACCTTAAAAATATTGTTTAGTTTGCCAGTTATCAAACTATGTAAATGGACCATTTATCTATTCTTTTGATTCTTGCTTCTTTCACTCAACATTGTTGAGGCTCGTTCATATGGACATGTGCTGTTTTCATATAGTGTCTTTATCGTGTAATATCCCATTGTATGAATACACCATTGTTTATTTATCTATTCTACTGTTGATGGACGTTATAAACAGTATTGCTATGAAAAGTCTTGTACATGTATCCTCATGCAAGAGTCTCATTGGAACATATACCTACCTATGCAGCAGAAATGCATAGTTATAAGATAGTCATATCTTCAACTTTAGTAGGTAATTCTAAATAGTTCCAAAGTGCTTGTGCCAATTTATAACCTGCTTTGCACTATCTCCTTGCCAACATTTAGTTTTGTCAGAATTTTTTTTCTCTTTTTGCCAGTCTGTTGAGTTTGTACTGATATAATGTGTTTTACTTTATAATTACTTGCCTGATTATTAATGCAGCTGAACATTGTTTTACGTACTTATAGGGTTTTTTTTTTGAGTTTTTTTTATTTGTGAAGTTCTCTGTACTAGTTGACATTTTGACATTGACATTTTGTTTTTTAATGTTAATTTATTAGTAATTCTTCATATATACTGGATACTCTGTGACTTGTTTTTTCTTTATTGTGTCTTGACTAGATAACCATCATATCTAGAGGCTTATTTTACGCAACATAATGTGTTTACTTACCACTTCCTGAGCTCATCATTTCTTTCTGTAGATCAGAGTTTCCATCTGGTATTGTCTCTCTTTGGCCTCATGACGTTTTTCCTTTTTTTTTTTTTTTTTTTTAACATTTATTATACTGTAGACTAACTGCAATAAATTCTCACAGACTTATTTTCCTTAAAATGTCTGTATTTCACCCTCACTTTTGAAGGGCATGTTTACATGTTTACTGAATATAGAATTCTGGGTTAGCAGTTGTATTCATTATATAGTGCCACTGACAATGTTAATGTTGAATTTTATACCTCGTCCTGTGCTCTTGGAAAACAGTGGTTGAAGGAATCTGTCCACCCTTTTGTGTTCAGGAAAACAGCTTACTACAAAGAACCACCCTTTCCCATATGACCTAGGTAAGACCCATGGATGTCCCCATTTACCTATGACAAAGCCTGACACAGAAACTCCAAATTCCAATTCTCTTTTTCACAAATGGAACTGCTTGTCTCCACTGATCAAGCATAACAAAATGCTTGTTAACCAAATTTAGGTGAGATCTCCTTCTCTCTGGCCTCTAAATTATAGCTGGTGCCAGCATGTAGTCTCTTCTTAAAAACTCTGGAAAATGGGCTCAGGTAAAAACATTTTCTGATCTATGATCAGATCATACAACTCTTTCATCCCGCTTCCCTATACCCATTCTTTCTAGTCTTGTTTATTCTTTTCTCCAAAAAAAAAAAAAATTTATTTGTACCTAACCCTTCAAATACTTGCAGATCTAATGACCAAAATGCTCTCTCTATTGCAATAGTCCCTTCCTTCTCTCCTTTCAGTAGTAATCCTTTACAATAAAGTATCCCCTTACTAAGTCCAGGTTATTATACTTAATGCATTTTAAAAAGCATTTTATTATATTTCAATTCCATGAGGTGAGTGGGATCATCTGGGTGGTTCTTCTGCTCCATGCGATGAGATGCCCTAATCTGGGTGCTCAGATGGGTTGCAAAGTCCAAGATAACTCACTTGTATGGCTGACAGTTGATGCTGGCTCTTGGCTGGTAGCTCAGCTGGGAGCTCTGACTGGAGTCCTTCCTTACACATGACCTCCCTGTAGGCTTGGATTTCTCACTGCATGGCAGCTGGGTTCTGAAGGGAGGAAATGTTCCAGGAAAGAGGAAGCACAAGCTGCCAATCATCTTAAAAATTAGACCCAGAACTGGCACAGTGTCACTTCCTCTCTATTATATTGGTTACGAGTAAGCAGGCACAGAACCAGCACAACTTCAGGGGCATTGAAATGAACTCCATCTCTTCCCTAAGGGAAATGAGAAATGTATGGCTATCTGTAACTCACCACAACATTATCATTGTTCTTCTGTATGTAATTTTTGTGTGCTCTCACTGCTCTGGTCTAGTTGTTTTCAAGACTTTATCTTTCGTTTTCTGCAATATGATTGTAATGTGTCTAGATGTAATTTTCTTTATAGTTATCTGCTTGGGGTTTATTGAGCTTCTTGGATTTGTATAGGCTATTGTTTTTTCACCAATTTGGGGGATTTCTCAGTCATCTTTTTCTGTAATTCCCCTGCCCCCTTTTATTTCTCCTATTCTCACAGACTACTTGATTTTGATGGAGAAGGAAACACCTCAGGCCTTGTTTATGGATTTAGCAACATCGTTGGTATGGGTTGAAAATGGAATGTGCTGCCTAAGGGGCAGTCCTGAAAATAACGGTGGTAAGAGAACTCCTCCCACTGGGAGGAGCTTCAGGAAATAGACTTGGTCATGAACTTAATGTGAGGACTCCTTGGCAGTGGTAGGTGGTTTGACTAGTTAGGCAAGACTTTAGAAGGAACATGTTAGAAGATCAGAGATAGACAAATCTGGGAGAGAAGCATGGAAATAGGCCTAAACTGAATCTGTGTCTCTCACAAAATACCCAGAAGAGAAGATGCACCTTGGGTGTGGCATTGAACAACCAGGTGGATAGACCAGGTGGATAGACCCAGTGATTGCAGTGAGTACATCAATGTAGTAGTTATGTTTTCTAGACTAGAGCATGGACCCAGTAGGTTGGGGTCCCTCTCACAGAGACTGATAGAGCTGATTAACTCTGAGCTCACAGTATTATACCATCCATTGACGAGAGAGCAAGCAGCAATTTGCTATCAGTTTGATTGCAATGAAGAAAACCTTTCCAAACTGGAGGTAACAGCAATTCATCCTTACTGAAACTGATACATATTCTGGGGATAACTTTTCCGTTCCTATCTGCAGTGTTCCATCACACTGTTTGAGGACTCAGATATATCTGTTTTCCTGACATGGGATCTCACATAATATCTTCCTGGACAATTGACCCCCTTATAACAAGGAAAGCATAGCAGTGGGTGTGTCACCATGGTACCCACTAGTCCTGCCATATACTGTAGAATCCTGAAGCTTCCGACCTGAAAAAAATTTTTTTTAAATCATAAATGCACACTTATGTGTTTAAATACAACACCTGTGGGGTTGGAGTGCTGTTTTTGAAGATGTGCTATTTATTTAGAATCAACAGCCATCATGTGGTGCTATGCCTTGAGAGGTAGGGAACTCAAGGGTTGGAAGTAGGAGTGGCCCCTCCCAGTATCACTTTCAGGGACCCTCTTGAATAAATAGTGCATTCTCTTCTCACCATTATCGCTTCATTAGAAGCGATGATCCCTGGTGTGCCATTCTACTGGGACCATAGTAAGGATTTCACTAGATCTAATTCTGCCACCGGGTCATTTGGGGTTCTCTAGCCCAGGATATTAGCAGTAATGCATTGAAGTTACTGTATCAATAGGAGTAATGGACCTGATTATAAGGAGGAGGTAAGGTCGATGCCTCAGAGAAGCAGCAGGAAGAACTATGACTGCAACTTAGAAGTTGCCTCTTGAAGCTTTAAAGCCCATTGATAACCACGAACAGGAAATTAAAGTAAATACAGCCTAACAAGTGCTCACGAAGAAAAGACTCAGACACACCAGGAAGAGAAATCGGAGTTCCCCTATTGTGCCAGTAGCCTAGACAAGAACATGAGCTGGCCAAGGGTGCGGGCAATGTCTACTGGGCAGGAGAAAAGAGACAATTAATATCTGCGCTGCCTCAACACCAGCTACAGTGGTGGCAGCCGTCACTCACGTGTTCTCCTTTTATCAGCCTGCCTTTTTAGAAATTGTAACCAGCCACAGGACCAAGTGAACCTCACATGGGGTATGTGTGGATCTGAGCAGGCGTTGTGTGTAGCAGAAGTGGTGTTTTGCTCATGTCCTACCAGCCCTGCCCATTTCAGTGCCACACTAATCCAGCTTCCAAATGCCAGCATCTGCATGCCTTCTCCTGAGGGATTTCTCGGGCTGCCAGGTTCTGCTTTATTGATGCACACAGCAGACCAAAGGAGCATGGAATTAATGTCCTCTGGGAGAATTCATTAGCCAATGACTGGCAGGAGATGGTACATAAATATTCCAGTTCCCTCATCCCGTCAGTGGGATGAACCTGAGGTGCATGTTTTACACTGTATCCCAGAGGTCACCAGTTGGCTTAAGCTCTAGTTACCCATAGTGGTGAGCGGTTGAAAAATGCATCATTCTTTACTGCCTTTTTCTTCTCTACTCTGCTAGTTTTTCCTGAAATCATTTCCTACGTAAAATACTTTCACTCAAGCCTTGTACCAGGGTCTCCTTTGCGGGGAAACCCGAACAAAATTGACTTATTTCTACCATTTTGTGTAGCTTCAGGATTCTATAGATTTCTTGAGGGGAAAAAAAAAAATTCAGATCTGTCCCTCCTTCTCATTTGAGGGGATCGTGATTACTTAAGCTTCATATTTTGTTTCTTCAACCCAGCAAGATTGCCAAAATACTGTTTGTTTTGTCTGCTAATAGCTGCCCTCTTCTATTTCAACTCTTATCATCAAATGGCTGCAGTAGAAAGCAGCTGTCAATTTTTTTCTCCGCAATTCACCCCTCTGTGGAATCTTGTCTCCTCTCATCCTGATAACATCACAACTCCTCATTGCTTTTATGCAGATGTTCATATTTTATCTGGATGTTCTATTCATTTTTAATTGAAGCATTGTTCTGTCACTGACTACTTTATAATAACTGAAGCCTCTTCATCAAATAATTACATTTTTAAATTCTAGAAATCCTATTTGGCTCTTTTGCAAATCTGCTTGGTAACCACTTGTAATTTGCTGTTTCCTGCAGTTTGTTAAAAGCTTGTTTTGTGTGTGTGTGTGTGTGTGTGTGTGTGTGTGTGTGTCTGTGTGTTTTAAATTTGCTTTGAACATATAAAACAAGGCTATTTAGTAGTCTTTATCTGTGAATTCTATATCTAAACTCTCAATATACATGTTTCAGGATTTATTATTCTGATTCTTGCACATAGTATTTTGTTTTCTTGTGTGCTCAGCGATTATTTTAAAAAATCTGAATGATTCATTTTCCTTGGAAATTTACATCTATCTGACAATTTTTTGAAACCTCAGTTTAACGTGCATTTTTCCCAGGAATGATCTGCATTTGTATTAGCCAGGTTCTTGGAACATTACCAGTATGGACAGTTCTTTATCATGTTCACTGTGTGACATTTTTTGGACTACAGGAGGAAAGTGAGTTTGCTGGAATTCTCCATGAGGACTGACTTGTGCTTATAATGTCCCAAGGATAATGTCCTCTGCTAGGAACCACAGCACTTTCTCCTAGGTTTATCGAGAGACTAGTCCTTTGGAATTTTATCTTTATAGAGGAAAGTTCTCCTTTCAGATTTTTGTCTTCTGATGCCACCCACACTATTAGCCATTCAAAAGTATGATCATGTTTCTCAGATTTGACAAATGTCTTCAGGGTAAAAATGGTCCATAGGCTCTCTGTTTTTACTTGCACATATATTTTGGTGTGGTAAATTATGTCTTTATTACTAGTTTCTATACACTTTCAAGACTCTTTATTTTTAAATATAATTTATTCAGCACTTTAAATTGTTTTTTTCAAGAAGGTAGGATCAGCTATCTAATCAGTCTGAATACCCTAATAAACATATACTCATTTTTAAAGAACTTTTTGAAATGTGTGGTATATTTGGTGAACTCTGATAAGAGGAAAAAAAAATTAAAACTTAGGTCAGTAATTAAAATTAAACTTAGGTCAGTAATTAGAGACAAATTAAAGAGTCAATATTAAAATTAACTATCTTATCTAAATCCACCTAGCTAGCTATTCATTCTATGACTCTGGCTCATGTTTCTCAATATTTTTTCCCTTGCAACACGTGCTAAGGAGATGAGAGAATTAGGATACTATTGTTTTAGTCAGATACTATTCACCTAAATTAACTTGGGTTTCAAATCTTGATCTACCCGGCCCGGATAAATAAAATTGTCTCTAAACCTCAAGTTTTGTCCTTAAAATGAAGATGAAAATATCTCACAGAACTGATCTGAAGAATAAATGGGGAAACTCATTAATTTATAAATATTTATTGAGCAGTGACAACCTATTAGGCCCTGTGATGGTTAATTAAGCTGAGGCATTGGCTCTTCCTGGGTCTCGAAACTCCTGGTCTTTGGACAGGAACTATACCTGGTTTTCAGGCCTTCATGCCTTCCGATTCACCCCGCAGATCTTGAGACTTACCTGTCTCCATAACAGCATAAGCCAATTCCTTATATTAGGTTAGTGCAAAAGTAATTGCAATTATTTTTAGCCTTTTAAACTGGCAATTACTTTTGCACCAACCTAATAATATCTCTTTCTGTACGTATAACATGCATCCTACTGGTCTGTGTCCCTGGAGAACTTTGACTAATACAGACCTAAGCTAAGCATCAGGGTATACAGCTTCCTGTGACACAGTACCTGCTGTTGAGTCACTTGTCATTTAATGGGTTTATGAGAAAATGTTTGTCACTGAATGGCTGGTCATAATGATCAGTTTTCTTTTGCTTTAGCATGTTAATGGAGTGTGGCTATGGAGGGCCATTAAAATGCTAAAATGCAGAAAGAATTAACCTTGTACCTCTTAGTACATATACAATATATGTCTTGAAACATCTAAAGACTAGAGAGAGAGAAAAATGAAGGAAGATCATCAAAGAACTGTAAAAAACTCTGGCCTCAGAAGTCAAATATCAGTGAACTGATGAAAATGAAATGGAAAGACATTGAGTTCAATACAGACAAAGTGTTTCTTAGCTAAAGAAAATGAGAAAGGGAAATCACAGGTTTTTTTTAAATGCAACAGTAACAGTAGCAACTATATACTCTGTCCTTGAACTCCATTTACTAGACCGTTGCAAAAACAAATCTCTGTCCCTGAACCCCATTCATCTGAATGATGCTGATCGTTAAAAAATGTTATCTGACAAGACTGAGAATCCTAAATATCCTGAACTGTAATTTTGCAAGGAAGTGAAAGAGATTTACTCCCCAGGCCCCTGTTTGTGTGTTTCCCTAAAAGCTACTATAGAAATGCAGTGTTTTCAATTGTGTTATTAATTCTCATACATTTTATCGACATTTTCTAGTGGAATGGCTTTTACTTTGATTGTGTCTTCTATCTTCTTTGTTCTGATGAGACTTTTTTTTTTTTAAGGATGTTTTACTCTCTTCTATAAAAAAATCAGACAAAAATTATATCCAAATAGTAACAAACACTAAGTTTGTGTTTCATTCAGTTCAACATTTAATAATATCTCCCAGCTGACTTCCTATGCAATGAAAAAAAAAAACAGCAAATGTTGTGCTAAAGACAAACAGCTGTTTCTTCCAATACTATGACTCTTATAAATCTCTTCTTGTGAAGAAAATGTAATCATCCGCTTTTATTTCCAAAGGTAGGGGAGGTTAGCTCCAAATAATGACAATCCAAAACAGAGATGACTAACAATCTCCAAACAATGGGGATTTATGTATACCGGGGGTGCCAAAAAAAGTTATACTGGTAGATACTTTGGTCAACATTGCTCAAGCAGTAGTTTGCGGTAATCTGAAGTGCCTGGACGCTGGTGGTAACCACTTTGAGTACCTCTTGGAATTGCAGAAGTCAAATGTAACTTGAATTCATCTTTTGTTATTGGTATATATTGAGTATTACAATTTTAATAGTTCTTTCCTTTCTTAAAATGTGTATACGTTTTTTTGGCACCATATATATATATATATATGAATGAGAGAATTAGTGTCCTAGTACACCATTCCTCAGTTCTCCTTGGGAAGAGAAGAAGGGGAAGTTGGTTACTATAGCGGTAATATTCTTCCAAATGACAATCTCAGATTTTGGAAAAGTATTTCCTTAGGATGTCAGCCCTGAAGAATACGTTCAAATTATCAAAGCTAAACGCAATTGATATTGCAAGTACGTTTTAACAATAGGGAAATCCGTTTGTGTCAAAGCCACTCAGGCCATTAGTGAGTTCCCTTTTCTTCATCTGTCAAACAAATAGCACAAAACCTCTTTGGAACAGCTGTTCAGATTAGCATGAGCTCACAGGCCTGAGGCCTAAAATATGTAATTTGGCTGACCCTAATAGTAATTACGCCTTATCAAGCGAGTGTTCATGAAAATACATTTGGTCATTGCTTCTGGCCTTCTTTTGGACATTTATGACTTTTTTTCTACTTTTGCAACTTGTGGTGATATTCTCATTCTTTTAACTTACGCATTTTCTCCTTTATTTTTTTTATCAGCTTTGACTCAGACCTTACAGCCATTTTTCCTACCCCTCCTCATAATGGCCTAGTTCTATCATCTAATTTTCCTCCAGAAAGACTGCATTAAATTACATTTGTATCAACATTCTAAGGAGAATGCTTGAAACTTTACTAATTTGGGTACTCTTACTGTTATCTTTATGAATTTGATAAGTCAAAAATAGTAGATTTTTTTTTTATTATTATTAAATTTATTGGGGTGACAATTGTTAGTAAAATTACATAGATTTCAGGTGTACAATTCTGTATTACATCATCTATAAATCCCAGTGTGTGTAGATATTTTTTTAAATATCTTGTCATTTAGTTTATGGTACATTTTTATTCAGAAGGCTTATGTTTTTATGATGGTCACATGCATGTTTTTTATGGTTTTGTCCTGAGTAAAGTCTGTTTTCCCCAGTCTTACATATATACATATTTTTTTCTTCTGTATTTTCTTCCATAGTTTTCTCTCTTATTTGAAATCCCACCATTATTTTTTTCCTAAACATATGTGTATTTTTAATTCTACTTCTGATCCTTCACTTCAATTCCACTGAACTGAGTATATAGTCTGTTGCTAATTCCAGGCTATTTCAATTACTCTTGCATTACAATTGGTATTTATATCAGAAAATACAGGATCTCCTTTATAATTCTTTTAAAAAGTCTTCAGCCATGCTTGCTATTATACAAGGACTTAAGAATCTTTATTTGAAGTGCCTAAACTTTTCTTTCAAATATGAATTAGAATGGCAACATTGGTAAATACATTTGGAAAAGCTAAATATATTAATAATTTTCTTTTTACTATTGCTTTTATTCATTTTGCCTAAATTTAACTAGTTAATGTTTGTATTTTTGAAGAACCATATTTTTAAATATTATTTTTGTTTTTCAGTTAAAGTTGACATTCAATATTATTTTATATTAGTTTCAGGGGTACAGCATAGTGGTTAGACATTTATATAATTTATGCAGTGATCCCCATGATTAGTCTAGTACCCACCTGGCACCATACATAGTTATTGCAGTGTTATTGACTATATTCCCTATGCTGTATTTTATATCTTTGTGACTATTTTATAACTACCAATTTGTACTTCTTAATCCCTTCACCCTTTTCACCCAGTCCCCCAAACCCCCTCCCATATGGCAACCATCATTTTATTCTCTGTATCTGAGTCTCTTTCTGGTTGGTTTGTTTATTTTGTTCTTTAGATTCCACATATAAGTGAGATCGTATGGTATTTGTCTTTCTTTGTCTGACTTATTTCACTTTGCATGATACCCTCTAGGTCCATCCATGTTGTTGCAAATGGTAAGATTTCATTTTTTTTTTTAATGGCTGAGTAATAGTCCATTGTATACATGTACCACTTCTTTATCCAATTATCTATTGATGGGAATTTCAGTTGTTTCCCTATCTTGGCTATTGTACATACTGCTGCACTGAACATAGGGGTGCATATATATTTTTGAGTTAGTGTTTTGGATTTCTTCAGATAACTATCCAGAAGTGGAATTGCTGGGTCATAAGGTAGTTCTAGTTTTAATTTTTTGAGGAAACTCCAAACTGTTTTCCATAGTGGCTGTACCAATTTGCAATCTCACCAACAATGTATAAGGGTCCCCTTTACTCCATATTCTTGCCAATGCATGTTTTTTGTTGCTTTATTGACGATAGCCATTCTGACACGTGTGAGGTGAAATCTCATTGTGGTTTTAATTTGCATTTCTCTGATGATTTGTGACATTGAACACCTTTTCATATGTCTATTGGACATTTGTATGTCTTCTTTGGAGAAATGTCTACTCAGGTCCTGTGACCATTTTTTAATTGGATTGTTTGTTTTTTTAGTGTTGAACTGCATGAATTTTTAAATAAATTTTGGATATTAACCCCTTACCAGATGTATCATTGGTGAATATCTTCTTCCATTCAGGAGGTTGCCATTTCATTTTGGTGATGGTTTCCTTGGCTGTGCAAAAGCTTTTTGGTTTCATGTAGTCTCATTTGTTTATTTTTTATTTGGTTTTGCTTGCTTAAGGAGAGATATCAGAAAAAATATTACTAAGAGCAATGTCAGATAATTTATTGCCTGTTTTCTTCCGAGAGTTTTTATGGTTTGGGGTCTTACATTTAAGTCTTTAATCCATTCTGAATTTATTCTTGTATACGGTGTACGGAGGTGGTCCAGTTTTGGTTTTTGTTCATGTATCTGTCCAGTTTTCCCAACACCATTTACTGAATAGACTGTGTTTACCCCAGTATATAGCTTGCCTCCTTTGTCATAGATTGATTGATCCTATCAGCATGGGTTTATTTCTGGGCTCTCTGTTCTGTTCCATGGAATTACATGTCTGTTTTTATGCCAGTACCATGCTGTTTTGATGACTGTATGCTTGTAGTACAGTTTGATATCAGGTAACGTCATACCTCCAATTTTGTTCTTTTTTCTTGAGATTGCTGTGACAATTAGTACCTTTTGTGGTTCCATATACATTTTAGGATTGTTTGTTCTAGTTCTGTGAAAAATGCCATTGGTATTTTGATAGGAATTGCATTTGATAGGCATTGCAAGTGGTGAAAGTGAATCTCCTTGTCTTGTTCCTGATCTTAAGGAGAATACTTTTAGCTTTTCCTCATTGAGTTGGAGGTTAGCGGTGGGTGTGTCATATATGGCCTTCATTATGTTGAGGTATGTTGACTGTATCCCCACTTCAATGAGAGTTTTTACCATAAATGGATGCTGGATTGTGTCAAATGCTTTTTCTGCATCTATTGTTACAATAACGTGGTGTATTACGTTTAATTCATTTGCAGATATTGACCCAAACTTGCATCCCAGGAATAAATCCCACTTGATCATAGTGTGTGACCTTTTTAATGTATTGCTGAATTCAGTTTGCTAATATTCTGTTGAGGATGTTTCCATCTATGTTCATCAGAGGTAAATTAAAGATAATTTTCTTTTTTGTAATGTCTTTGTCTGGTTTTGGAATCAGGGTAAGGGCGGCCTTGTAAAATGAGCTTGGGAGCCTTCTCTCCTCTTGAATTTTTTTGGAATAGTTTTAGAAGGATAAGTCTTAATTCTTCTTTGACTGTTTCTTAAAATTCACCTGTGAAGCCGTCCAGTCCAGGACTTTTGTTTATTGGGAGTTTTCTGATCAGTGATTCAATTTTGTTTATAGTAATCGGTCTTTTGATATTTTCTGTTTCTTCTTGATTCAGTCTTGGAAGATGAAGAACCATATTTTGGTTTTATTAAGTGAAACTTCTTTTTAAAAATTTATTTATTCCTATATTCAAATTTCCTAATGCAGCTCTTTTACTTTCTTTGGATTCTTTTGTCAGTATTTTTTCTAACCTCTATTTTTGCATATATGTGTAAACCTGTACATCTTTTTTAATAATAAAAGCAAATAGCATTCTAAATTATTTGGAAATAGCTTTGGATCATCCCTTGTAATTTGATGTGTAATTTCCATTGCTATTTTATAAGCATTTTGTAATTATACTTTTAATTCCATCTTCATCTCTGGAGCTATTTAGCAGAATTTTGGAAAGTTGTAAATAGTTTTTAGATTAGATTATTTTTTCTTATATTGTGATTAATTTCTGTTTTTAGTACAGTGTAATGAACTGATACTCTCTATAAAATTTCTATGCCATGGAATTTCTGGATATTTGCTTTGTGATGTAGTATCTGGTCCCATGTTAACTACTGCAAGGTTTTCGTTTTCTAGGCTCTTGTCTTTTAACTTTGTTCATGACATTTTTCAGCACGCAAAGGATTTACTTTTTTTGTAGTTAAATCTGTTTATATTTTCTTTTTTTGGCTTCTGGCGTTTATGTCTTTATTAGTGAACTTTAAGTTAAAAAAATACCCAAAAAACTATGATTATGTTATCATGTTTAACATCTACCAAACTAGGCTGTATATTTTCCCAAAATAAACCTATACATTTGCATTACCAAATTTCTGTGACTGTTTTATTCTCCCCAGAAATTTCCTCTCATCTCCATGTCGAAAGACTGCTGATTTCTTAAGATATATTTCAAAGTTTACGTCCTCTATATAAACTTCCCAGTTTGCTCCCATCATGCAATCAGAGGGACCTCTCCCTTTTCTGATTCTCTACTGTACATTCTTTGTACTTTTCCTCATAGTCTGCCTTAAATTAAGATGAATTCAGTACTGGCCTTCCCCTTATTGTAGCTGTGTATTTTCTTGAGCCAAATACTTTTTATTTATGTTTGTTTTCCCTGACACCAAATCTGGCACACAGTAGACTCTCAATAAATGCTTATTGTTTTGAATGGCTTTAGTGTGAGAGAAAGACTTTCTCTCATTTAAAATCGAAGCACTTGGTTCTATTTTTTGAGGGTGATTACTTTCTAGCTTCAAGTATCCATCCTAATTAACCGAAAGCAAGATGAACTATGAAGACCCAGGCATGCTCAAAAATGCTAGACAGACGTTTAACTTAACAATTCAGAAATTAGGGTTATTACCATTGTTTCTGTTTTACATTACTAGGCTTGATGAGTAGGTTTTTCAACTTCAGTTTTGAAGCTATCTGAATAAAAACATACTGCTTTATCTGTGAGATATCAGTAGAGAACCAGCTGTTTCAGATGTCAGGTTGACTAACACATACTGCCTTTCTTCACAGCCTTTCTGTTTTCTTCAGCAGTTTATCTATGGAAAATAACACCTGGGCTTGATTTTCAAGATATCTCTATGACAGTGTTCTGATAGGCTCTCTTTTTTTAAGAATCAGTCTGAGACTTCCTTGGCTGTGGGTAAGGCCAGTCTGTTCTCCAGACCTCATGGTTTCTATTGGGCCTTTAATAATTGTTTTGAATATGGCTCTTCATTCAGACTACTTGACGAAAGAGTTGTCAGTTGTTTGACTCTTTTGAGGATTTGTTTCACCATTCACAAATGGAAAATGGACTTTTCTATAAAATCTTTAGAGAACACACGCATCATTCCTGCCTATTTTCTCATTCATACATCATGGACACTTTCTTTTGTAATTCTCATCTGTTAAGCCTTTTATCCGTTTTCCATGTTGGACCTTTTTGATAAGGTATGTATCTTGTTTCTTTTGTTTGTTTGTTTTGCTCTTTAGATTCCACATATAAGTAAAATCACATCCTCTGTCTGACATGCTGCACTCAGCATAATACCCTCCAGATCCATCCATGCCACTGCAAATGGCAAGAAACCATTCCATTCCATGACTGAGCAATATTCCATTGCATACATGTATCACCGACTTTAAACGTTGATGAACACTCAGGCTGCCTTCACATCTTGACTACTGTAAACAATGTTGCAAAGAACATATGTGTGCACACGTCCCCTCAAAATATGGATTTCTTTCGATAAATACCCAGAAATGGGATTACTGGGTCCTTCTTTGTCTCTTGTTACAGCCTTTATTTTAAAGTCTGTTTGCCTGGTATCAGTATTGCTGCAGCAGCTTGTAAGTTTGTTTGTTTCCATTTTCATGATTACCTTTTTCTATCCCTTTATTTTCAATCCATGTGTGTCTTTCAATCTGAAGTGAATCTCTTGTAGGCAGCATATGTAAGGGTCTTCTTAACCATTCAGCCACCCTACCTTTTGATTGGAGCATTTAATCCATTTACATTTAAGGTTATTATTGATAGATATATAGCTATTGTTATTTTATTATTCGTATTTTTTATCTTTTTTTGTTTTTTGTTTTTTTGTTTCAAATCCCTCTAAAATTCCTTGTAGTACGGGTTTGGTGTTGATGAACTCCTTTAGCTTTTTCTTGTCTGGGAAGCTCTTTATCTGTCCTTTGATTCTAAATGCTAGCTCTGCTGGTAATCTTGGTTGTAGGTCCTTGCTTTTCATCAGTTTGGATATTTTGTACCCATCTCTTCCGGCCTGCAAAGTTCCTGATGAGAAAATATCTCACAGTCTTATGGGAGCTCCCTTATAGGTAACTAACTGCTTTTCTGTTGATGTTTTTAAGATTCTTTGCCTTTAATCTTTGCCATTTTTATTATAATGTGTCTTGGTGTGGGCCTCTTTGAGTTCATCTTGTTTGGGACTCTATGCTTTCTGGGCTTGTATGTCTATTTCCTTCACCAGGTTAGGGAAGGTTTCCATCATTATTTCTTCAAATAGTTTTTCAAATCCTTGCTCTCTCTCTTTTCCTCCTGGTACCCCTATGATGTGCGTGTTGTTATGCTTGTCCCTGAAGCACCTTAAAATACCCTCATTTGTTGGATTCTTTTTTCTTTTTACTGTTCTGACTGGGTGTGTTTTGGCTACCTTATCTTCTAACGTGCTCATTTGATCCTCTGCTTCATCTAATTTACTATTGATTCCCTCTAATGTAGTCTTTATTTCAGTTATTATATTCTTTATTTCTGACTGGTTCTTTTTTTATGTTTTTTATTTCCATTTTTATGTTTCCTATCTCTTTGTTGACATTCTTCAAGAGATCACTGAGAATCCTTATAACCAGTGTTTGATCTCTGCATTTGGTAAATTCCTTTTCTCCATTTTATTTAGTTCTTTGTCTGAAACTTTGTTCTGTTCTTTCATTTGGGACGTGTTTCTTTGTCTTCATATTTTGGCTGAATCCCCATGATTGTTTCTGTGTAGTAGGTAGGGCTGCTGTGTCTCCCAGGCTTTGTAGAGGGGCTGTATGTAGTAAGTGTCCTATGGGGTCCAGAAGTGCAGCCTCCCTGGTCACTTGAGCTGGCTGCTGCATGTGTGTCCCTAGAGTGGGTTGTGTGTGCACTCCTGTTATAGTTAAGCCTTGGTTGCTGTTTGCACATCAGTTAGAAGGACTGACCCTTGAGCTGATTGGTTGTGAGGACTGGCCATGACTACAGTGGAGGAGCTGTTGTGTAGGGGTTGATCCTACGGAGCAGGATTCACTTTAGTGGGGCTCTGGTGATTGCCCAGTGTTCCCTTTAGGTGTGTCATCCTGGGAAGTGGCCAGGTGATGCTCTGACTGAGTCCAAAGCTGGCCACTCAGGATGCCAGCCCCAGAGTCTCCTGGGAGGGGCACTGCTGCAGTTCAAGTTCAGCCACAGCCTGTGACCTGCCCAGGGACACCAGACATGAGCCAAAAGCAATCCACAGATGGCTGCCACTTGTGCTAGGCTTGCAGTTGCCTCAAGGGTTCAAACTGTGAACAGAGACCAACTGTTATTAGCGCTGGGATTAGGGCTGTTCAGCCAGAGGTATAGGACATACTGAAGCCAGATGCTGGTTTGTTTGGGTTTTGTGAACCTTTGAGAGATTTTAAGAAAGTCCATAGCATGAGCCACGACAGGCTGTTTATGTGGAAAAACCACTGGAAGTAACTTGGTGGGTCTGTAAGTTGGGTGGACTGGGGTCTCAGGGAATCAGGGCAAATGAACGGTGTTAGCCAATTTGACGGAGACTCAGATATGGCAGCTGCCTGCGTGAGCACACCGGGAGTGGGGAGGGCTCAACAAAGAAACAATGACTTCTGCTAACTCTTTTGTCCAGGAGAAAGCTGCCCCTTTAGTCCTTGCTGTGATGTCAGACAAGTCAGTTCCTCCCCTTATGTCCCTGGTACCTTTCAAGCTGCTGTTCTCAATGCTAGATCTCAGAGTGAGTGAGTCCATTAATGAGTAAGTCCAGGCACGATCCCTTTAAGAGGGGTGCCTAGGACTGCAACAGCCCTCCTCTCACTCAGCCACAATCTCTGATGATTTTCATAGCCAGAAATTATGGGAACTTCTTTCCCTGGCACTGGAACACTGGGTTGGGGAGCATAGTGTGGGGCTGGGACCCCATGCTCTTCTGGGGGGAACTTGCACAGCCAAGATAGCCTTCCTGATTTTTAATGGTCACATGTGGGTGTGGGATCAGCCCGTTCTGTGTCCCTGCCCCTTCTACCAGTCTTGACGTGGCTCCTTCTGTGTATCCTTAGTTATAGGACATCGGTTCAGCTAGATTTCAGGTGATTCTCAATGATGGCTGTCCTGTAGTTTAGTTGTAATTTTGATGTGGTTGTGAGAATAGGCAAGCACAGTGTTTATCTATTCAACCATCTTTACTGGAAATCTATGTATATCTTTCTTTATTTAAAGTAAATGTGAAAAAAAAAAAGTAAATGTGAACATCTCAAATGTCTAAAAGCCATTTACATTTTCTTTGTTGGATACTACCTACTTATGCCTTTTAAAATTCTTTCTTTTTGATTTATTATATTTCTTTATATGCTGAGAACATTAGTTGTCATATATATTGCACAATTTCCCCTAGTTTGCCATTTTCTTTTGAATTTCTTCTTTACAGATATTTTTAATATTTATGTAGCTAATCTTTTCTTTACAAAATGAATAATTTATAATTCTGGGTTTTGTGTTTGCTGTAGAATGGCCTGCTGAACTCTGAGATTGTGAAATACATATATATTTTTGTGTTTTTTACTAGGGTTTTAATGACTTAATGTTTTTATATTCAAATCTCTTATGAATCTGGGATTTATTTGGTTTTAGGGAAAGAAGATAACATTTGGATGCCTTCCCTATAAGGGAGAGGGAAGGATAAATGATGTTTAGGCATTTGGTACATGGATTCACTTCCTCTACACACCAGCTCTTCTGATGCTGGCTGTAAGGGAAAGGAAGTGGGAACACTAGGAAGTGTTTTGAAGGCCTGAAACAAGGGTTGATCGTGTCCTGTATGGATTGCTGTATCCAGAAGAGTGGGGGTGGAGGTCTGAATATACAGGAGGTCCTTGTTTCTAGGAAGCTAGGACTCAATGCTGGGACTCTTAATTCAAATGGATAGTGAGGAAGAGAGGTAGCAGAGTCTCAGATAGAAACTTCAAGAAGTTTAAATTTTCCTTGCGCCCACATCTAATAGGTTTTTATCGGCATCCCTGGGCTCCTTATTAAAATATAGTTAGGGTGCTAAGTATCTTTTTGCTTGGGTATTACTGTGAACGTTCTTTTGATGTTTCTATCCACTTGCTATTCAGAGTTATAGACACTGTGAATATTTCATAAGATAACCACAGATATTAATAGCATTTGGGATGCCTACATAATATGACATTTTAGGAAAAAGTATTATTTTTATATGTGGCACTTTTGTTTGCAGATTTTCTTAGGTTGTTTTTTTTTTAATATTTATGGAAAACATAAGAAAATAAATGGCATCAAATAGAAACCGTCTTACTTGGGAAACACTGAGACTTTTGTACTTACTTTGTCTTCCTCTTAAGCATAGCCTTTGAAGTATGAAAGGCCAGAGAAACTAAGGCACAAGGAGTGATGTTAGTAATTAAGGATAGAGAATGGCCTGCTAGAACCAACTCATGGCTCATGATGCTTCCTTAAGTTAGTAGACACTAAACAGAAAGTTCTGAAACTTTAATGGGCATTAAAGTTGCCTGGATCATTTAAATGCTCGTTCCAAGGCTCTTCCTCAAGATAGCCTGATTAGCATTTGTGGGGACAGAGCCAGGAGTGCAGTTTCCAGGCTCTCAGACTCACGTGGAAAGATCCTGGCTCGGATAGTAGATGGCCGTCAGCTGTGGCTAGTTGGCCATCAGCTGTAACCCTTGAGCCATTCGCCACTAATATAACTGCCGCGGCTGCATTAGGGAGTGGAGTCGAGGAGAGTTGTTGGTCGGTTGGCAGAAAAGCGGACAGCAAGTCGCACGTCGTGTGAACCCAGCCTCCAGTGAGACTATAGTGGTATGACTCCCCTACCTATGGCTCCGTGGGTGTTCCTTTTTGGCTTAGCCACATCCTGCGTTCTTATGTGGGGAGCGGGAGCAGAGACCCCGCAGGCCGCCCTGCATGACAGCATTCCTTGAATCGAGTTCAGAAATCTAACTTTTATTTTATTTGTATATATATGTTTTATCTTTATTAAATTTATTGGGCTGACATTCGTTAGTAAAATACATTTCTCTAATATACCATCTAAAATAGAAGTTGCCTCGTGGATCATCTCACTAGTCCAACTCTTTAAGATCTGCCCAGAATATCCCCATTGGAAAGTTGTTCTGTTTTACAAAGTGAAAAATCAAAAATTTTCTCTTTGTGCCTTCTGGTCACTGTCTTTTTACTTTTAGGACTGTATGTTATAAGTTCAGCCCCTGTTACATATGTTAGAAGATAATCTTCCAGACACCTTTGATACTTCTGTCCTCTGTGCAAAGCATTCCTAGTTGTAAAACATTCAGAGTTTTTATCATGAATCAATTTTTAAGACATGAAAAATAACTTAGCAGGTATTCTCTGTGGCCACTCCAGACTTGCATGACCATTTGGGATGCAAAAAATTTCTAAATGGACTAGCTATTCAATTGCTGTGCTCATACTAGCTGATTTGCCCCTAACTACCCTCTTCCAAGCCCTTCCCTATAGTTCAAATTGACAAATGCAATTAGGAGATGCATTTTGCCTACTTCCATTTTCCTAACGATCTATTTTTCAAGTGTTGACTAGATACTCCTGATCTGTTTGACTCTGATGTGCCAGGCACTGTGGTTTCACTGATGTGGTACCAATTGCAGTAAAAGGACAGTTAGGATGGCTCGTTCCCTCATTCCACTGTGGAGTGCGTCTCTTGCCCTTTCTTATAAGTTATAGGGAGAAGTAGCACAGACATGGAGCCCTTTTACTTGCACTACTTCTTCTATTAAGAACTTCTTTCACCTGCCTTTATTCCAGAGAACTAGTTCTCAAATATTTTAAGAAACCTAGGTTGCAGTCGTTATGAGATTCTTCCCAAAAGGACTGGGACAGGATAAGCAGGGCTGGAGGAATAGATAGAATACAGATAGATACTTTAGATAAAGCATGTAACGAGAGAAGAACCATGGGGCCAGCCTATAGTATTGAGTGATGGGTAGTGTGTGTGTGTGTGTGTGTGTGTGTGTGTGTGTGTGTGTCTGTCTGTAGCATGGATGAGGGGGCAGGTGGTCTCAACCTAGAATACCAAGTTCACGTCAGGGAACTACAGAAGGTAAAATTAAGCATGCATAGTGGAGCTAGGCCACTGTTCTCAAATGCCTGGCAAAAATGATTAAATTTCATGCTGAGTCAATATGGACTCTATAAGCTGGTGCTTCAACCTTCCTACCACAGCTTGTCTAAGTTTCTGAGAATGAGCTCATCACCTGACTGACACTGGTTTAGGAAAATAATCCAACTAAAAGTTGAGTTGCTATAATTCCATTCATTAGCTGGGTATTACCTTCTGTTGAAGGAAAGTCCAGGGTCAGCTTCTTTCCAGTTGCTATGGGAGAACATTGACAAGAGGACAAACATAACTGGTTTCTCACCTAAATTAGAACACACTATTTAGAAGATAGGTGCAGGGAGAAACAGAATCTGAGATGCCGACATTTGTATTAGCAGAGCCGTATATAAAAGTACCACAAAAATTGTTGTATGGCAAACAATTATGGTAAAATTAAACTTAGACTAGGTATCTGTTATTCAGTGTTCACTAGTAGCATAAGGTCTTATGATTGACATATAAGTAAGTATATGTGTAAAAAGACCTGTAATATATGTGTATATTGCTTTAAATATATATTTACTCCTAGAAACTAGTAGTATATTTTCATAGATTGATGTAATATTTAAATAATATTTAAAGCCATAAGTGAACTTGAATAATATTCTGTGAGCCAGCAAGATTAATGGTCAAAGTGGAAAAAAAAAAAAAAAAAAAGCTGTCAGAAACCGCATTAATTCATGTCGAGTTTCCAGATCAAGAGAGGTGATAGATCTGGTAAATTCTGCACTTGTCTGATTACATGCATTGTATTGTATTAAGCTCTAATCACAACCTTTCAAAAAGGAAATAGATGAGTATGAGTTCATATGTAAGAGAGTTATTATGTGTTAAGAAAGGTCTGAAAATAACTTCCTATACAGGATATTAGTCCAAGAAGGTTTCGATAGAAAGGATAATTATTTTAAAATATTTAAATAGCTATAACATGAAAGAGAGATTTCATTCTTTGTTTTCTTGTGGCTAGACTTATGGCTAATGAGTAAGAGTTACAGGAAGGGAGCTTTTAGCTCGATACAGAAAGAACATTTTAAAAAGCACAGCTTTCTAACAATAAACTAATCTAAAATAATGGCTGGATGATTATTTGTCTATGATATTACAGGAAGAATTTCTATCTAAAACTTGATGGGAGATAGAATTAGAAGCTTTCTATGTCCTTTTATATTATCCATTTTTATTATTCTATAATATTTATATAACAGAAGCTTGAATCTTTTAATAAAATAATAAATTTTGTGGGAGAAAAAGAATACAATATATTTCTACTTTTACTCCTACTTCAGGTTGTATATAAGTATAATATTTACTTGTTCTTATATGTGGCATAGAACTGTAGGGAGATGTATTCTAAATTACGGTTATCAGATATTAATAGAGTTCAGTACCTGTGCAATACTATTATGAAAACAGTATAATATTACATTACAAGATAAAACTTTCCCAGGCAGTATTTATCTACTTATTTGTGTGATTCAGCACTGATGTCTTTTCTGAGCCACAAACAAGCAAACAAAAAACCCCCAAAATTGAAGAGTTAGAACAAATCTTAAATCTTTGAAAGATACATATATTTCGCACAATTAATCATAAGAGTTACAAGGCAATTTTGGTTGGCTGAGCAAGAGTCAGATAAAATCCACCCCCTACGTGTCCGGTGTCTGCTCATATCACTGAATAAAACTTGAATGTAAGGGTCTGTGGGCTGATCCAGGAGAAAACATGTTTGTCCTCCAATCAGCTACTTGGACTGCATTTGAAACAGGAGATGGTTAAATATATGGGCTGTGGAGGCAGAATGCCGGACTCAAAATCCCAGTTTTATTTCTTCACAGCTAAGTGAACTTGGGCCAAGAATTCCAAGTTTTATTTTCTCTGTTTTCTCACTTATAAAATAGAAAGAAAGGAAAAATAAAAGAAGAAGAAACACTGCCCCACAGGATTGTTCCGGTAACAATTACAATAATAGCTGATATTTATTGAGGAAGTACTATGTACCTGGCAGAAGTCTAAGTACATGGAGTATCTTATCTCATTTAACCCTCATAACAGGCTGTGACTTTGGTCATTTCCTCCCCCTCTCTCTTTTCAGATGGGAAACTGAAGCACAAAAAGATTCAGCAAGTTACTCAAAGTAATAGTATTAACCCAAGTGACCCAGCTTCAGAGATCAAGTTCTGAAGCACTACTCTCTAACCATATCAAGTAGGTCCTAGCACACAGTAACGAATTCAGTTGATTATAGTTCTTATTATTATGGGAGGGAAGTCATGTTTTACATTGCTCAGATACTGCACTCAATATTTGATTATCATATTTTAGAAATAAAGATGAGATCTGTGCAAAGAGATGATGCTGGGAGCTGGCAGAACATTTAATGAGATTCTTTGTGAGACTCTAGGCACAAATGGAGCTACTTTATTTATTTATTTTTTTTTCTGATGGCGTGTTTTGTGAAGTAACCCCCACCGACACTGGCACGACCATTGGTGCGTCATGTAAGAAGTTTGGAAGTTGCCACTCTGTCCTAACGTCAAGTAAAAAGCTGAAAAAAACTTTAAAAAGCAACAACTTTTAGATAATGGGGGAGGCTATCCATGTGTGGGAGTAGAAGGTATACGGAAAACCTTTTTATCTTTTACTAAATTTTGCTGTGAACCTTAAACTGCTAAGAAACTCCACATTTTCTAATTATAAATGACATTAATATAGATGTTTTCTAGAATATGTTTCATATGAGCATGTGTATTTCATATACTTTCCAATTAATTTATGACCTAAGTTCAAGCCTCTTTATAAAATGAAAGATGGAAATATTTCCAATTTGTGGTATTGAATATGGACACCTTCTACTTTTAGCTTTTGGAGCCTAAGTGCATAGAAAAATAGAAAAATATTTTTATAAATCTTTCCCACTAAAGACATATTAAACAGTTATATGAAATACCTTGCAATACAAGTTATCATATCGTTTTAGTTACTTCAGTATTTGTTAGTTGCTTCATATTATATTGGGTTTTAATGGATTCCAAAAAAGCAAAGCAGAAATTGAGACAAGCAAAATGTGGAGATCAGAAAGGAAAAATTCTCAGGGGTTAGTGAACTAACGAAAGGTCTTAGTGATCCAAGCTACTTTAGATTTCAAGTAAAAAGCTAGAAGAAGCCATCTTTCTGCCTCTGTTTAGAACTTGTTTAGGGGACAATCTGGCTGTCAGCAGCAGTAGAAGCCATCACCAAGGGACTTTGCAGTCAGTGAACATACACAGGGGAGAACGGTGTGAAACTTACATGACGGCTGCCGACACACTTGTGTGTAGGCATGCTTGAGGTACCACTTTTAGGACTTCTTATAAGCCAAAGGATATAGTGAGGGAAATCAGTTTTCATCAGATACGCCCAGAAGTATCTCAAGCTACCATAAATAGATTATTAAAAACGAATGTGGGTTCTATTTCTATATTGACCCTAGCTCAGATAAATATGGAATCTGTTATATATCATATCTGTATATCATATAATAACATCTACCTGAAGGCATTGGAGAGAATGACAAAAAGCAGATTTGGGGCGAGGGAGAGGGTGGTCAGTACTCTTGAATGCATTTCCCACTTTAATTGTTTCCAGCCTGAGGAAGAGACCACAATCTGCTCACGTGAGGTAGTAAAACTTTGAAAGAAAATCTGCTGTCATTTTTCTTGAAGAAAAGGAAGATAGAGTTGAGGGCAACCACAGTTTTGGGAAAACAGGATGGGAATCTTGGACAGACAGCCGTAGAGGGAACGTCCAATAATTAGTGTATAATTAGCATATGCAGGGGAACAAAACGTTATGCTGAGTGGAAGAAGCCAGAGATAAAAGAATACACGCTGTGTGCTTTTGCATGTGAAATTCGTGAAGGAATGAAACTGATCTACAGTGACAGAAAGCACATCAGTGGTTGCCTGGGACACAGGGAGGGAATGACCTCAAAGGGACACAAGGAACCTTTATGAAATGCTGGATATATTCTGTATCTTGGATGTAGTAGTGTTTATGTGATTGCATATCTTTAGCAAAATTTGTTGAATTAAAATGGGTATGTTTTATTTTTTATGTCATAGCTCAATAAAGTTGACTTAAATAAATGAGAGCAGTGTTTGGAAAAGTATCCTTTAAAATGTAGCTGTATATCAGTGATCTTAATGGCCAACCTTTGCTGTCCTCTAATTCGGGGAAGTTTAAGATAGGAGGAAAAAAAAAAAAAGGAGAAAAAAACCATGCCTATTAGCCAATATAGATTTAGAGAATGGCAATCAGATGAAATGTCCATAGGTGCACGGAAACAGATTCCGAGAGCACACGTTTAGCTGAGCAGCAGATTTTCTGATTTGGTTTCTGTTGGTTCGTTCAGACATATAGAATTTTTTTTTCTTTCAACAATTCAAATTTGTTTATCATTGGTATCAATTAAAACTTCCTGAAATCACGCAGTATTGAATGACAAACCCTTTTCAAACCTAGTTCCTAGGCCAAAATCCTACCACATAGGAAACTTGGAGATGTCACGTACCAAAATACCCAGGATAATATTTGTAGCCTTTCAGTATCTTAACGAATTACTATCTTAGGAACTAGAAACACTTTGAATTTGATGTCATTTTTATTGCTGCAGTCATATGAAACATGGAAGATAGGATCTATATGGTAATTTGCCTGCTTACTATGTCTTTACATTCTCCACATTTGAATTAGATTATATAAGTTTTTGAGAACCACCCATTTCATTGAGTTTTAACAAGTCTCATAATATCTTTCTGTAAAGCGTTGTCTTATTTTGGGCTACTAACAAAAATCTCAGTTTGGGAAAAAAATAATTATCAGGATTTATGTAAAATTTACACTCTACGGAGACACTTATCCTCAGTGTCTCCAGACAAAAACAACAACAAAAACCGATATAGCAGGTAGATACTCTAGTGAATAAGAGAACATTTTGATCTCAGGAAGTGGATTTATAAGGAGGATAAGTGAAATAGACTAGTGCCAAGTAGGGTTTGATAAGTGCCATGGAGATGGTTCTATCTCACTCAATATGCTTCCCAATGCTTATTTAGGTGTCTGAATACATAATATGGTACCAGTGACTATGATTTCTAATGTAGCCATCTCTCTTTCCTACATGTATGTCGATCCTGCGTTCTCTCTTAACTCTCAGGGTTCCATGGTGACTTTTGTCTAAGATGTATATACAAGAAGAAGAAAGAAAACAACAGACAGTTTCCCCGTGAAAGTTTGGAGTAAAGGAAAGGTCAGTGCTTTGAATGGGTAGCTCTTTCACATACACAGGATCGAGTTCAAATTAGCAATTCATCGAGAAATGCTTTATTGCTGTTGCTGTTGTTTGTTTAAGTTCCATTGAGATGTCTTATATAAATTCTCTCTTAATGTGTTCTGGACAGTTTGGTTTGGGGAGAATGCTCATTTCCCCTAAGGAGCTAATGAAAATTCAGTGTTTGCCTGTTCTCCACACATCATCACAAAAATCAATGCTTGGAATACGATTGCTGCATAGTGATGGCCTGTGGTTGTGGTGCCTTCACCGAGCTGAAAA
The DNA here is from genome assembly GCF_057876585.1 of Rhinolophus sinicus. Classification (NCBI taxonomy): domain Eukaryota; kingdom Metazoa; phylum Chordata; class Mammalia; order Chiroptera; family Rhinolophidae; genus Rhinolophus; species Rhinolophus sinicus. The sequence continues at coordinate 32,823,679 of NC_142512.1, forward strand.
TTATACCTCAAAAGGCGATCTTTCCTTCTCTCCTCTGAAAACTTTAGATTCACACATCTGCTGCTTTCTTGACCCTGAGCTTTCTATCTTCTTAACAGACAAGAATGTTTTCTTCTTTCTTTTTGTGGAAACTGCTGGTGTTGCCTGGAAGCTAGGCCCGGGGGGTAGCTGCTTACTTCACACCTGGTAGCTGGATTCGAAATCTCCACAGTATGCCAGGCTGGAGGACTCTGCAAACTGAAAGCTACAGAGTAGCTTTCTGACTTTTTTGCAGCAAATTCTACTTGCTAGTGTGAAAACACAACAGCAGCACTGTTCACTCAGGTCAACAAAACCAAGGGATTTGTTTCTTTTATTGGAGTTTGTGGAGTTAGGGTATTTGCTGAGGAAGAATAGAAAATGAGGCTTGGAGAGAGAGGATAGACTTGGGGCCCCATCTCTTTAATTCCGTTAAAATAGGAGTTTAAACTTGAGGTCCCGGTAGGTTTGCTGAGGACCCAAGACCAAGGATAAAAGGAAGGGGCCTAAGGGACCTTTAACTCCATATTTAAAGTTATGTATTTACATGAATTTGGGAAGATGTTGATTTCATCAAATGTCAATTGGCTACTGCCTCAAGGCATATGATTATGGTCCAATTTTCTTTAACAAGATGACAAAAACTGTGTGATCTTGGGCAGTCTGTGTTCCTGAGATATAGTTTTAACAAACACACAAAAGGAATAATAGAAACATCTCACAAAGTTCTGAAAAAGTGCTGGTAAGGCAGGAGCTCACCATTAATGTTAGTGACTGGTGTTTGTTCATTTTGTATAGGACAGTTCTAAGGGCAACTAATACTAATTAGCCTGGGGAAAGGAAGATTAAAGAGGAACACAATATCTGACTTCCCATATTTTAAGAACTATATGGGTGAAAGGTGAAGCTTCTTTTGAAGATCCCCAAGAGGGAGCAATTGAACTAATGAATAAAATTATATCAAGATGGCTTTATAAAGCACATCTTAGCATGTCAGTGTCCAAAATGGGACAGCCTGTTTCCCCTTAAAATGGGTTTCTTGTCACTAGATGTGCAAAAACAATTATTGAGTAACTCAGAAAGGCTGAGAAACTTTGTAAAGTCCATGTAGTTAATAAAGTCAGAATTAGGATTAGAACTGTAGTCGGATCTGAAAGGCTTTGCTCCATTTTTGAGCAGGGGTAATTCTCTCCTGGCACACTTCCATCACTCCATGAAATGAGCACATGTTTGCCTATAGGTGGCACTGTTGAACAATTTGTTGAATGACTTCATTGCTATAATAATAAATAAATATGTGTATTCTCTCAAGACCATTAAATTTGTCTTAGATTCTATCATAAAAACCCTAAATGTAACTTATTTGAACCTGTTCAGGATAATGCACAGTATTCCTTAAAGGTAAGCACCAAAAATTGTTCTAATTCCTATCATGGTTGCCGCTTGCTTGCTTGGTGAAACCCTCACGCTTTAAAGCAATAGAAGCACAACTCACCCATGGCCAGTTCCTCATGAACCAGTGAAGAAATGCTGCAGGTTCTCCCCGAGGAAGGCCACTATTTCTTCATCACAATTTTCTGTTTCTCCTTGGGGTGTCTGAGAACAGATAGCAGCATATCTAATCAACTGTTGCTTTGACCACATTACCCTTCTGTCCCAGTTCCCTGCTTATCAGAAAACTGAAGGGGATTCTTTTGTAGTCATGCAGAGGGGGGTGGGTTGCTGTCTTCGTTTCTCGGAAATCATTCCCATTTGGGATGCTAAGCAATTATAACGTCTAATTCTAATGTATGTAACAAACCAGTTTCACCTCAGCAAGGCTCATTATGTCTTGTAAGTGTGCTACATGTAGAATTTGCACCTTCAGTAATTAGTGCAGCTCCTCTGCCAGCCCTCCTGCCCGCCTTTGCTAAGGTTTTCAGTGTTAGCAAATAAGCATCCTTCACCAACCTAATGAGCAAAATTTAAGGCCTGTCTGTGCAACTCAATGTGCAGACTGGACTGAAGTTCCAGGTTTAAGAATTCATTATTGCCAATATTGCAACAACATACAACAAAAATAACAATAGCAATAATAATAATAATAATAATAATAATAATAATAATAATAGCTAACTTTTACTGAGAACTTACTATTGCCAGACCCTGTGTTAAATGCCTTACATGAATTATTTCACATCGTCCTAACAAGAAGCCTAAGAGATAGTTGTCATGTTTGTCCACTTTATAAATCACAAATTGAAGCACAGGGAAGATAAATAACATGCCCAAGGCCAGAGAGCTATAAGGTGTTGGAGGCAGAATGAAGTGACAAGCAGTGTCTACCAGTTCAACATGGGAAAGTTAATTTTAACCCTTTGGAAAAATGGCTCAGATTCTCTGACACAAGGCTGGCCAAGTTACCTCTGATCAGACATTAGTCACTCAGGGAAGGAATGTGGTGATTACATGTGTTAGATAAGCCTTAATGAGATCTGTATAGGAAGTCAAGAAAGCAGGGGATATTTCCCAGGGGCTTGGGGACATCCTGAAAGGGATTCAGATGAATTAGCAGGCACAGGGCAGTTAGAGGAAAGAAAGACTTTTTCCTTTTTTATAGTTGATGTTATTTGAATTGATCTCCATGCTGAGATGAATTCCTTGGGGGGGGGGGGTCTGTGTGTGTGTGTGTGTGTGTGTGTGTGTGTGTGTGTGTTATTGTTGCTATTGTTGTCATGGGGTGGGGTGGGGGTAGAGTAAAACTTAAGGAGACTAAGTGAATGTTTACCAGTCAGGGTCAAACAAGCTTTGCCTCTGAGCAAGTCTCTACTTTCAGCTTTACTTTCAGTGACTGGATGTCTTTTCATTCTTGGGACCAAGTGCCTCGTGCCTCCTAGTTCTAGCCCCTTAGTACTTGTCCTTTTTTTTGCTAAATTTGCTATCCTGAGCTGTAATGACCTTTTCACTGGTTGTTGTTGAAAAAAGAACAGTGATTAGAGAAATTTTGCTAAGGCTAATTTTATTAAATTTAAAAGATAGACCTGTCGTTTTGAGATCATATTCTCTTATTTTTTGTTTCCATGATGCTGAATTCTGACTTTTCTGCTGACCCACTTGCTAAATGTCGCAAGTTTCAGATTCCCAATATCCACGTTCCACCTGTTTTTCGATTCCCAATATTTATGTGCCGCGTGTTTGTTTTTTTTTAATCAAGAAATAATTTGTCTTGTTAGTGAAGCACTCTAACGCCAGTGACAACTATAGTAACTCAACAGTTAAAACATGCTGCGAAAGCCTCGTGCCTTGCAAGACAATATCTACAGTGGTTAAAACTCTACGGTTGAAGCATTGAGATTCAAACCTCTGACCCTAAACATGCCAGCTCTGGAAACTTGGGCAATGTACTAGTTTCTCTAAACCTTAACTTTAACATCGGTAAGACTGAAATGTTAGTACCTATGTCATAAGGTTACCCCGAGTATTAAATCAGATAATCCTCAGTGAACTCAGCAACAACACGGGTCACTGTGAGCCCTCTGAATTGAAAGCATTGGTATCATTTTAACAAAAGTTACATTGAAGTCCCTGGGCACAAACGAGTTAAAATTTGAATAGCATTGATCCCAGTTTTTTGCGTTCACATTTAAAAATCAGTATGGTGTCTATTAATAAAGAAACAGTTGTTCTCGAATGCACCTTGTTAGGGCCTCTGTGACACTATAGCATATACAGTGACAGCGTATTCCAGAACCCATACTCTATTCTGTGGTGCTTCCTAAGTAATTTGAAAGCTCAGTCAAAAACATGTACAGTGTCAATAATTTTTAAAAATCATTTTGAAAAAGTGGAACGTGTTTCTTGGTTGGAAGTACGCAGGGTCTTGAAATGCAAATGTGCATTGTGAGTAGCTAAGAGATAGATTTGTATGTGCAACGTTGCACATGTGTTTTTGACCAGACCCCGTATTTTCAAAGGCGACATGGAAGCCAGTTTGGGAGTGCAGCTTAATTCCAATGAGTCGTAATTGGTGTGTCTATTTCTAGATCTGTCCCCTCTTAGTCTGGGATGAACTGTGGCACTTAAATCTGTTGCTCTAGGTTATTTCCCAAGACATGAATGTATTGGCTCAATTATGATCTCAATTTAAAAATGGGCAGATTTGAATGACTATTTTTCCAAAGCAAACAGATGGCCAACAGGGATGTGAAAAGATGCTCAATATCACTAATCATCAGGGAAATGCAAATGAAACTCACAATGACATATCACCTCACACCTGTCAGAATGGCTATTATCAAAAAGACAAGAAATAACAAGTGTGGTCGAGGATGTGGATAAAGAGAATTCTGATGCATTGTTTGGAATGTAAATTGATGCAATCACTATAGAAAACAGTATGGATGTTCCCCCCAAAATGGACAATAGAACTACCTTATTTATGATCCAGCAATTTCACTTGTGGGTATTTATCCAAGGAAAATGCAAACACTAATACAAATATATATCTGCACCCCAAGCATTATTTACAATAGCCAAGATATGGAAACTACCTAAGTGTCCATTGATGGATGAATGAATAAAGATGTGAAACACACACACACACACACACACACACACACACACACACACACGCAGTGGAATACTATTTGGCCACAAAATGAACGAAATCTTGCCATTTGTAATAGTGTCCTGGACCTTGAGGGCATTATGTTAAACAAAATAAATCAGACAGAAAAAGACAAATACCATATAATATCATGTATGTGTGAAATTAAAAACGAAACAAAACGCAAGTTCATAAATACAGAGAACAGATTGGTGGTTGCCAGAAGCAGGGTGTGGACGGTGGGTGAAATAGGCAGAGGCGTTCAAAAGGTATAAACTTCCAGTTATAAAATAAATAACTCATGGGAATATAATATACAGCATGGTAACAATACTCTATTGAATATTTGAGAGTTGCTAAAAGAGTAGCTCTTAAAAGTCCTCATCACAAGAAAAAGAAATTTGTAACTATGTATGGTGATGGATATTAACTAGACTTAGCGTGTGGGGATCATTTACCACATGGTTGGTGTTTTTCTGCTTTGCTCTGTGTCTGAGAACCAGAGTTAGGTAATACTAATGTTAACATTATTATCACAAATGTTTTGAAGGCCTTGAACTGAGACTCTATTATTGCCCCCCAAGTGGCTGAGAAGTTCCCTAACATCAGTCATCAGAGAAGTGAAAATTAAACATCAATTTGGCAAGAATGAAAGAGTGATCATATCCGGTGCTGATTGTGGTGAAAGGGGCACCTTATATATTGCTGACAGGAATATGAGTTGCTGTAAAAGTCATCTGGGGTGTGTTGAGTTTTATGTGTATATCTTTTGACCAATGATTCAAGAAGCATTAGTACATAAGAAAATTTACACTGGGATATTTTTGGCAATGTTGTGTGTATTTGCTGTCCATCCTCCCTGCTTGGAAAGGTCTCACCACAGACAAATGCATGTCTTGCTCACTCACTTCCTTCAGTTCTTGGCTTACACGCCTTCCTTGAGCACTTACGAAAGCAGTAAACCATCCCCTGCACGCCCCTCTTTCAAGCCCCCTGCTTTTTGTTCTCCAGGACACTCAATACCATGTGACATTCTGTTATTTTATTTCCTTATGCATTCATTATCTGTCTCCCACATTAGAGTGCAAATCCCATAAAAGCAAGAATTTAGTCTGTTTTGTTCACCTGAGTGTTTAAAGCAGATATCTGTAGACAGTCATAATAAATACATGATGAATGAATGAACATATAAATTTAAAAGAATGAGTTATATCTATATGTAATGACTCAGAGGGAAGACTAGGGTATACTGTTGGCAGAGAGTAAGTTTTATAGAAAAGTATATGAGTATGCAATGACTCAGTTTTAATAAAAGTGTGACTGACATGTACATAGTTATATGTAAATATATCATGTGCATGTATTCTATCTATTTCTCTCTCTCTCTCTCTCTCTCTCTCTCTCTCTCTCTCTCTCTCTCTCTCTCTCAGAGCACAGCGAAGAATACAGAGGATATATACCATATTGCAAATTAACATAGGTGCCTTGAAATACTGGAGTTAGACTGGAGGGTGGAGAAAGGTTGTTCATTTTTTTTTATACCTTCATAGTGTTTGCCTTGTGACAACAGTGCTGTATTACTTTTCTAATAGAAAAAAAAATAAACCAATAAAATAAATGCAATCACACACACATAAAATGACTCTGGGCTGTTTCTTTAAATGTAATATGCCAAATAATATTATTTTATTCTTGTACAGTAGAGCTTCTTCTTGTTTTCATGATAACAATGTCTGCAGGCTTATAGCAAATAGGTAATTAGCTTCATGGTGGATTACCAGAGTCTCGGGTTCAGAGGAACATGTAATTGTTTGCTAAAGCTTAGCCAAGAGAACTACTCTACCTTGAGCCTTAGCTCTTAATTGTCTGAGGCTTTGATAAAAGAGGATGATAACCGTGCATCGGAATTTCTGCACTTGTTATAAACAGTGGTATACTGAAGGCAAGACGTAGTTCACGGTCAGCCTGGAGTGCAGCTGCCCAGGGATACATTGTCTGTAGACAATCCAAAAGCAATAATAAACCTGACAAAGAGTCACCTGCTTTTTATTATCACCGTGGGCCAGCAATTCTAAATAATGCCTGTGTTAACAGTTCTCCTTCAGGAATGTTGGGTCTAATCTGTAAATAATGGCTGAGGTTACTGAGGAAACAGGATAGACTCTCCCATCCTTGGTATGTCACTGCTCATGCGTCTCTGATTTTAACAACGGAAGGTGATATCTTGGTTCTGTTAAGCACCTATCATATATTTAGTGTGATGCTAGGGAACAGAAATAGAAAGGTGACTAAGACCTAGCTCCTATACTCAAGTAGCTGACAGTCTAGAAAAGAAACAGGCACAGACGCAACTAGATGAAACATGGGATGTGTGTTTCGATGAAGAAATCTCTGAAGTGCTTGCAGGATACAGAAGAGGAAGGGATTAGTTCTGCCTGGGGAATTCACTGTTCATAGAGCTTTACCAAATGAGTTGTGTACACTGGGCCAGGTACAGTGAACAAGACTCAAGTGTCCTGTGTCATTGGAGCTTATTTTCAGGTAGGACAGTGCAGGTCACAGCGTGAGTTAGAAAGGTAAATCCAGGCAGAGAAGAGAGCTTCAGGGTGCTGTAACAGAGGGCCTGGGAAAGGCATTCAGAGTTGGCGCTCTGAGGAGGTGACATTTGGGCTGACACTAAAGGACGACATGGAGACAGCCATGCAAAGACCAGGAGGAACATAGTACTGTGGAACCCAAGGTGGCACAGGCCAGACCTCGTAGAATACAAGTTTGCATACCTGGCCAGGTCAGAGTCACTAGGTGAGTGGTACATCCGACCTACCTGGTCTGGCACGGGGCCCAGGCTTTGCTATTTCACAAAAGCTCTACAGGAGACTGTCCTGGGCGGCCAGGGCTGAGATGCTGCAGAGTGTGATGGGAAAAGTATGATGAAGACCCTGGGAGGTTTTTTAAGAAGAGGGATCGGCATGATCTAATTTACATTTTATAAATATCATTGCTACATGCGGGAATGGACACATGTAGGTCAAGCAGCAAAGCAGAGGAACGAAGAGAAGGCTCTTTCAGCTGCGCAGTGGGAGATGCTGACAGCTTGGACCAAGGTGGAGGCAGTGGAAGCAGTGGAGAGAAATAGAATCAGAAAAGGATTCGTGACTTTCTGCTGGGCTTTAAAGACAGAGGAGCAGGATTTTTACTTTTGATGAAGAGGCGGAACAAGAACATGGAAGAGGAATGAAAAGTGATGTGGGTGTGGTATGGGAAAGAGTGATGGAGAGCGGGGTGACACAGGTGCACACAGGTCCGGGGAATAGCCTGTTGGAGCTGCTAGGTAGATCAACCTCTTAAAAACGAATCAGGGCCCGAAAGTTAAGGCTTTGCTTTGGGTAAATTGTTAAGTGGCGACAGTAATCTTTGATTCTTCCTGGCCCGCCGGTTTGAATGCTCTCTATCTTTCAGAGTCTCTCTCTCTCTCTCTCTCTCTCTCTCTCTCTCTCTCTCTCTCTCTCTCTCTCTGTCTCTCTGTCTCTCTGTCTCTCTGTCTCTCTGTCTCACTCTCTCATTCTCCATGTTAGGAGGTCTCCCACCCTGGGGTGCTATTTCCTTTGATAGGCTTGGGGTTTGTTGAGACCTTTTTTTTTCCCTTGTTGCTGTTGTAGTGATTTTAGTGATTGCTTTTGCTTTCTGCCTAAGGTATCCACTGCTGGAGAGTAGCAGTAATTAAACACAAAATAAATTAAGGAGTTTTTGGAAGTGGGCTTTCCCCTAAGCCGTGCCATATGAATGCACTGTAGAAGTCATTTTCTGTAAGAGAGTCCCAGAGTAGCACCTGACACTGAGGAGCTCAATTCCCAGGCTTAATGGCCTCGTTAAGCATCTTCTTTGGGCTCTTCTGTGCAGTGACTCTGTGTTATGGAGACTGTGCTGTGTTGGTCCCAAACGGTGATCCTGTGTATTGTGAAATCTCTCTTTTACTCTCTCTCATCAGTGGGGCAATGGTGGGTTTTTATGAGGGAAGCCGTGAAAACAGCTAACGTTTTGTAAGGCTGAAAGAGTCCAATGTTAAGGTTTCTGAGCTGAAGACACAAACATCCCCAGATGAGTGATAGCTGATATGCCTGTTTTTTCCCCAACTTAGCAACCCATTGTCCTCAGGTTAACATCTTTCTTATCAGAGACTGTCCTATGTGTGCCTATCTCAATGGGAGAGGAATAAATTATTGACCAAGAACCCAGGCTGTGGAGTCAGACAGACTTGCCTTTCAGTCATGGTTTTACCACTTACTAAGCATGGTCCTTAGTAAGTATTAACCAGTCTGAGATTTGATGTCCTCATCTGGAACCTTGTCACTCAACAGGTTATCTTTCACCAACAGCATCAGTATCGCTGGGAGAGTGTTAGGAATGCAGAATCTCAAGCCCCATCCCAGGTATAGAATCAGTAATTGCATTGTAACAAGATCCTCAAGAGATACTATGCACGTTAGGGTTTGAGAGAAGCGATAATCTAGAAAACTCCTTCTGTATATTTAACTTTACCCGTGGGAGAGGGGAAAAACGTCTCTTCCTGAAGAATGTCAACAGAGGAAAACGCCTGATAACAGCAATTTTCAGTGTACAGAAGGTTTTTAAGAAGCTTGTTTGTGAATGAGAGAAGTAATGGGGAAAAGGACAAACCATTTGATATTTGAGAAGCCACACTGGCCTTTAGTTATTCCCTTAAATTATGATAATCAAGTGGCCACTCAGTTTGTCCTGAGTTAGCTTTGGAAAACATGGTGAAGGCAAAAGCCTGCCACGAAGCCTCAAATCACCTTTTTGAGCCTTCTTCCTTTATTTAGAATTACCACACCTACTTCATCTTGGAATACTCACTATTCTTGATAGAATTCATAGGAAAAACAATTTATAACCAGCACTGAATCTGTAAGCAACTATAACAGGCTTAGACATTTCACAAACTGCCAATTTTTATTGGATTTATCACTGTCTCTATTTTTACCTCGTTAGGAGAAGAGACAAGAAGGAAATGATACTGAAGTTTCTAGAGTAATCCTTTCTCCTACCCACACTTGACCTACCATCATCCTTTGTCTTCTTATGGGTGTGTCTTATTAATATCTCAACTGTTGCTGTTTCATTTTCAGCAGAGTTTGGACCACTAGAAATAATGCCTTTATTTCTTCATCCACCACTATTAGTCTTTTTCTCTTTTTCACTTTCCTACAATAACACCACCTTTTCACTCTTCTCTGGCCCCTTGCTACCCTCACCACCCAGGAAGCAGCCTGCAGATGCTTTGGCACACATTTTGGGTATAACTCTCCAGAGTGGTTATTCACGGATGACCTTCCGTTACTTTGTGTTCTGTTGTATTGCCCATTAGTAGGTGGTAGACAGTAAAAACTCTTGCTCTTTCATGTTAGGGAAGAATTAATTACGATAAATAAAGAGGACTGTAGTTCTGTTTATTAGTCAGATCTACCAGTCACAGCCAGTGTAATAGCATCAAGATACTAGACTTAGTAATTCAGATCCATTGTCTAATTGACGTTCAGCTATTTCATCATACTGTGTGAAGACTTTGCGTCAGAAGGAGGAAAGAGCAAAAGTCAGAAGTATGTGACTCAGGATAGTCTTGGTTATTCTATGGCAACCAGCATCTCTCAAATCACAGTGGCTTAATCTCACAAAATGTCATAAAAATTCTAAATTACATGGTGAGTGTGAGTTGACATTGGTGCCCTTCTCATACAGATGCTTAAGGGGGAGACTAAGAAGGGCTCCATTTAGCCTCAAGCTTCCTCCATAACCAGGGAAGATGGCAAGGAATAAAGGGAATCTGTGATGACTCTCAAAGTTTCTTCCCAGATGTGACACATCCTTCTCACCCAGGTGACACTGGTCAAAGCATGTCACACAGCCTATCATGAAATGGGGTGGAGAAGAGCAAACCTACTGAGTCCCAAAGGAGGAAAGCCAGAAACACTTGGTGATTAGCATTAATGACTATCTGAGGCTGTCACACCCACAGGTATCATGGGTTTGAGATTTCCTACTTTACCACACACTAGTTTTATAAACTTAGTAAACCTTGACTTTCTCTACAGTAAGATACCCCCTGCTCTACCTACCTCATTCGATTAATTTAAGGACAAAATTCCCTCATGTGCATAAAAGCACTCTGAAAGTGTGAAGGATTCTAGCCAGCAAAACCATTATTTCCTGATCTGTGACTTTATTTCCATCTGTGCTCTTTTCTGTTGGCAATGGATGATTTGTTATTACAAAATCTGAATATTCTTATATAAAATCCTACTATGAGTTAATTAAAATATCAAGAAGATGGTTCATATATTATCAGAAGGAAGGCATAAAATCTGAAATGCAATTAGTTTGGCTCACCATCTCAATGTAAGAATGTGGAACATGATTCTGTTCTTAGAAGGCCAAGTCTACTACTGCCTCCATCCCCGTGACTCTACGTATGTCCAATAGATTTGTTCTGTAATTCAATAATTTAGTCTGGAGGAAAACCTCCAGGAGTACAAAGTCCCCAGGATGATGACTGCAAAACCATGAAACTGCTTTCGAAGTAATTTCTGGGCAGTATAAGGGATTTGAAAGGCTATGCGAAGAAGGGAAAAAGAAAAGAAAAGTTGAATAGATGGCTGGCCACCAAAGAAGAACTTTGGAGAATGAGTAAATGCATTTAATCAGAAATTGTAAGTGGTTTTGTTGTTTTGTTTTTAATAACATCAGTTGAATCTTCCACTTCTCCATACATTTTACAGCGTTACCACACTCACTAAGTATAGAAGTGAAGCTGTGGCGTGATTTGTAGCCTTTTTTTTTCTTCATTTTTTGAGGGGATGGTTTACACAATGCTGACTATCACCTCAAGATGGATACAGGATGAGAACAGAAGCTGATTTGTGAGAAATCCACTAAAACATGTGACAATAAGAATAATAAGGATGGGAGGAGAAGTCTTTCAAGCAAGACTCAAAACCAATTAGCCAAGCCGATATCTGTGTCTTCTAAAAGAGAATTCAGTAGTTTATGCATGCTGTAGTCCCTCTACTTATTTTCTGTTTGATTATATAAATAACATCTTTATGGATGCACCCCTAGCAGGATGTATACAGAGCCATTCATTTCCCCAAGGCCAGAACAGTGGTCATTGTGTAAGAGGCCAGAAGACCAAACCAGAACATGAGGAAGAACGTCAAGTTCAAAATAGAAAGTGAGTATACAACAGATCTTCTAAATCAGAAGCACTGGAGGAGAGAACAAGGAACAAGCACAGACACAGAGGGGTCACATCACCAAGCAGATTGGAACAGGTGAAATGGGGGTGATCTAAGTCTATTCTGGAGAAAGGACTCAGCACATCTGTATTGGCCGGCTCAGTCCTCCCAAAGTTGCTGGAACAGAACAGACACTAAATATATATTGTTGTTTTTTGTTTGTTTGTTTGTTTTTTATTTCACTCATCATTAACTTTTCAACAGGGTTTTAATTCACAAAGCATCTGGATTTGTGAACTTGCTTATCTAATAGTGTTCATTACATGGTTGGATGGTAACCAGGACAGAGATAAACTAGAGAAACATAGAGTGCTCTTCAAGCCTTCCGAGTACTGGAATAGGAAGTCATGGTTTAGTAAAAGTGTTCAATAAAATAGCAGTCTATTTTATTGTCTCATGGTTTCCGGTCCCAGCCCTGCCATGCCCTAGCTGTGTGACCAAAGCTAAGTCACTTAACTTCTCTGAGCAGTAGTTTCCCCATACGTAAACAGCATAACAATAAATTCACTACCTATAACACATGGTTGTTGGTAATGTACCAATTAATATTATTGAAATTTTCTTTAAGATGCATAAACTCATGCAATTAGTGTACTCTCCTACATCCACATTTTTGCATGGATGTTTCCTTTGCACATTCTTCACCCCAACACTGCTACATGTGTTAACTGATAATGGCTCTACATGCCTAAACTCCAGTGGTCTCCTCAGTTTGGTAAGAGGCCCCTCCTCTATTACAGCACATATCATAGTATATCATCATTACTTAATGATGGCAAATCAGTCTCAATTTGCTATAGAGCTAGTCCTAGTCTCTAAAAATATCTTTTAACTATGAATTATTCTCGCAAAAGAATACTTGATGCCTATGACTGCTTAAAAAGTCAACATGGAGACAAAGACGGATGTAGGGTGATGATTGCCATTTTGGCACTAGTTTGTGCCTTCTTAAGGTCAACCAAATGCTCGCTAACTCAGTCCAGGCCAAGCAAGAACCTGCTCCCTTAGGCTGATCATGTGTATAAAAGAAAACATGGGCACATAAATTAGGGATCTACACTTGATTTTACGGATCTACACTAAATCCATAATTTTATGGATCTACACTAAATTTTTCGTTTAGATAATCAAGACAGTGCTTATATCTACTGTTTAAAAAGATAACTATCAAAGTGAACATACACTCAATTCTTGTAGAGATTTTTCTTATGCACAAAATATGTATTTGGATACCCAAGGGTCTACTGACCTCAGTTTGAGAAACATTGTCCTGGAGACTGGGAGGAATAGAGAATACAAATGATAAAAACAAGGCGCTAACTGACTCGCCTACAGCACAGTATTTCCACAGAATTCTGAACTAACTCTCTGAAGAGATGATGGTTGGCAGATAATTTGCAGAAAAACTCAAAATATACTGGACATAAAGAGATTTATTCTGGAATGCAAGTAGTTGCCAACCAGACAATCAAGACAGATGTAATTAATGCAAACTGAAGAAGACAAAGAGAAAGAAACGTAATTTTTTCTGGCAAAGGATTATTGCTTGAAATTTCTTTACCGCTAGGCAACACTGGACAGTGATTTGATTTTTATTGCAATGCAATGATAACAAAGTCACATATCATTACGTTTCCACAGAGGACACAGAACGGAAAAATCTCTCTCTTTTAGATGCTGTTATTTAAACATTGGTCTTTAGCCTGGGTCAAGAGATTCCTTAGCCAGATGGCTGGCTTTCCTAAAGCATCCAGAGTGGTCTCTCTAGAAAGTACACCTGGAGGAGGAGGGATGTGACTTCCCTAAACAATGGAGCTTTCAGTTCCAAGAAATTCACAGAACTGGATTCAGAGAGAGAACAGTGGTTATCCCTGCAAGAGATGTGTGGGGTGCACCCAAGTATGCACTTATTTGGTGAATCCCTCTCATTCTTTCCATGTTACACTTCTTTTTAATTCTTTTTTAAATATAACATACATGCAGTATTTTGTAATTAAAGCAAAAACATAAAAGATCACCAAAGCAATTCTAAAATCCCTTGATATCCACCCTCTATTTTCTGCTGAAATGGTACCAAGTCATTAAAATGAAAGAAATGACCTTGTTTAATACTTTGTTGAGCAAGAAGACACCTTGCCTGTAAAGGACTGTATTTCCATAACTTCAAAATCAGCTACTGCTTGACCATTAGGGCAGATTACTTATAATACTTTCCCAAGAGAGTTTCTCATTAAAATGACTCTGTGTCAAGAGCTAATGTAGAAACTCATTTCACTCTTTAATTACTTCATGGGTAGAAATTGCTTCCTAAGCTTTACTTGGAACCGTTCCCCCCCCCCCCCTTAACTTAATTTCCTTTCATTTACCAGGTTCAATTGCCTGTGATAAATACAAAGAAGAAAGACAGTCAGTCTGTCTTCTGAAGTTCTACAGCAACAAAAATTGTATTTTTCAATTAGGCCTGTTATTAACCACCTTCTCTAATCTATGTAAAGATGTGCAACCCATCTTAAAACTGCAGACCTTTTATTTTTCTCTCTGAGCCTGGAGCTTGTCGGTCCTATTTTAATACAAGGGCCGTTTGTGTCTCAGCTTGCAGTAATGCAGTGAGCAGGATCATCTACGAGAGGTGAAATGGAAATGTATTCAGGCTGACCTGAACCTATCAAATCTGATCATCATAAGTAGCTTGACACTGTAGCTCGTCTTTTCCAGTTCCTACCCCAGAGAAATTTATTTGGAATTGAAAGCTCGATTTTGCTACCTACCATTAAGAAAAGTCGGATGGAGCTTGGATAAAGTAACCTAACTTGGCAGGAGTTTCACACTTGCCATCTGCCTCTCTTTGGGGAGGAATACAAAATGCCTTTCAGAATAGCCTTGCTTATGGATTCTTGGTTCAAGCAGGTTTCTAAACCTACTCGTGACCTTAACTTTTGACATAATTCCAGCAAAACGAAAGAAACCTTGATTCCACAATCGATCTTTCGAGAAAAAGGAAAGAATAACTTGTTTAGATGGATGGAAAGAGCCAAGCGATGGAGGGTTCTGGGGGTTTCCTGAAGAAACCTTCCTGCTAAGGCAGAGGGAACAGAGAGAGTAAAGGGGGGAAGCAGGAAAGGGAAGATGTGGAGGGAAGATGGGGAGTGGCTCATTGGGAAATGAGGCCAAGTGGTTGAAAACTTTGATGGTCTGAGGAGTTGAAGCTTTTGGTGGGTAATGGGGAGCAACTGACAGTATGTAAGAAGGATGTCATAGGAATGGATGCAGCAAGGTGGTCTTCTTGAGTTCTCCTCCGGAACTTACCACAAATTGAACCCTGTAAGCCATCAAAGGACTCTCTGCTCATCATAGAACAGCTAAGAGACTCGTACGAAGATTACTTGAAGGTGGGCAAACCGCATCAGAGGAAGAGGGAAGGGAGCGGTGTGGCCTGCCTCTGCGGCTACGGAGATGCCAGGGTCTGCAGGACAGAACAGAGACCACAAGAGCCAGGAGGTGGGCTCTTTCCCTGCATCCCACAGCTGATCTCTCCTGCCCAGAGAGCAGCATATCCAGCGTTTGAGGCAGTAACCTCAGCTGAGACCTCCAGCTCGGCCCTAGGTCAGACACATAAACACCATACTTGGCCCCCTCCCCCCACTCTCTGGACCCTATGCCCACCCTTCCAGAGACTCAAACTGGCCCCTGAACTGAGGGTTAGTGTCAGATTACAGAGGAACCATAGCGCTCAGGATCTGGGAAGAACCGGTTTGCAGCTGCTGGGACCCAGGGAAGAGGCTGGGAAGAGTGACACTGCTGGGCTGGGAGAGAGAAGACTCCTCTATCCCCAGCCCCCAGCTTTTCTGGTTTGCCTAGGGCAGGGCAATTACACACCCAGAGGTCAGCAGCAGGTGGCAGAGGCTGCTCTGGGCTTTCAGCAGCTCAGAAATCTCACACCCTCCATACCCCGTCAATGGAAGAAGTGCCCTATGACTCAGGAGACCTGGGCACAAGGTTGGCTGTGGTACTCTCAGTGCACGTATGTGCAGGCAAGAGCAGAAACTGCACTGACTTTGTAAAAACTACCATCCACACCTCATAGCGCCACTCATCTAGAACGACCGTACCAGTGTCACTGACAAGCTAAAAGCAATTAAAGCTTAGCTTTAACAGGATAATATACACAACACAAGGGTCACCTTTGGGACACACACACAGGAGAATAGGGAAGTGGTGCAAGTCAAATATAAAGGACACATATTACATAAGATCACCCAGTAAAGACCAAGATCCCTAGGGGATCTACCTAATACACTGAAGAAAACAGAAAGAGTCAGCCAGAATGGAGAAACAAAGAAACATGTCCCAAATAAAAGAACAGAAGAAACCTCCAGAATTGGAACCAAATAAAGTAGAGGTAACCAACCTATCAGAGACAGAGCTCAGAACACTGATTATAAGAATGTTTAAGGAGCTTAGTGACAACATAAAGAAGGATAGAGAAATCTTAATGAACAACCAGTTAGAACTAAAGAATACAATAACTGAAATAAAGAACATACTTGAAGGAATTACCAGTAGGTTAAATGAGGCATAGGATCAAATCAGCAACTTAGAAGACAAGTTAGCAGAGATCACCCAAGCTGAATAATGAAAAGAAAAAAGAATAAAAAACAATGAAGATGGTTTAAGAGACCTCTGGGATAACATCAAGCTCAACAACATGCACATCATAGGAATACCAGAAGGTGAAGAGAGGGAGTAAGGGATTGAGAAATATTTGAAGTAATAATGACCGAAAACTTCCCTAGCCTGGTGAAGCAAACTGACATTCAAGCCCAGGAAGTGCAGAGAGTTCAAACCAGGATGAACCCAAACAGGTTCACACCAAGACACATTATAGTTAAAATGGCAAATGTTAAAGACAAAGAGAGAATCCTAAAAGCAGCAAGAGAAACACAGTGGATTACATACAAGGGAACTTCTATAAGACTATCAAATGATTTTTCTACAGAAACTTTGCAGGCCAGAAGAGAGTGGCAGGAGGTATTCAAACTGATGAAAAACAAAGGCCTACAACCTAGATTGTTTTATGCAACAAGGCTATCATTTAAAATTGAAGGAGAGATAGAGCTTGCAAGAAAAGAATAAGCTAAAGAATTTATGACCACCAAGCCAGCATTGCAGGAAATATTAAAAGGGCTTCTGTAAACAGAAGAAAGATGAAAACAATCTAACTACAAATAACAAAATGTCAATAACTATGTACCTATCAATAATCACTTTAGATGTAAATGGATTAAATGTTCCAATCAAAAGACATAGTGTGGCTGAATGGATAAGAAAACAAGACCCTTGCATATGCTGTATACAAGAGACTTGCCTCAGATCAAAAGACACACAGAGACTGAAAGTGAATGGTTGGAGTAAGATATTTCATGCAAATGGAAATGAGAAAAAAGCTGGAGTAGCAATCTGACAAAATAGACTTTAAAATGAAGAATATATTAAAAGACAAAGATGGACACTATATAATAATAAAGGCATCGATCCAACAAGAAGACATAACCCTAGAAAACACCTATGCACCCAACATTGGAGCACCTAAATATGTAAAACAGATATTGACTGACATAAAGACAGAGATCAACAGTAACACTATCATAGTAGGGGACTTCAACACACCTCTGAAAACAAGGGACAGGTCTTCCAGACAGAAAATAAATATGAAAACAGTGGCCTTAAATGACACATTGGACCAGTTGGATTTAATTGATATTTTCACCCCAAAGCTGCAGAATGCACATTCTTCTCAAGCTCACATGGAACATTTTCTAAGATAGACCACATGTTAGGCCACAAAACAAGTCTCAATAAATTTAAGAAAAATTGAAATCATACCGATTGTCTTCTCTGACCCCAGTGCTATGAAAGTAGAAATCAACTACAGGAAAAAAAACCACTGGAAGACACACAAATACATGGAGGCTGAACAACATCTTACTAAATAATGAATGGGTCAACAATGAGATCAAGGAAGAAATCAAAAGATATCTCGAGACAAAAATGAAAACACAACAACCCAAAATCTATGGGATGCAGCAAAAGCAGTCCTAAGAGGGAAATTCATAGCAATGCAGGCCTACCTAAAGAAACAAGAAAAATCACAAATCAACAGCTTATCCTACACTTAAAGGATCTGGAAAAAGAACAGCAAAATAAGCCCAAAGGAAGTACAAGGAAGGAGATAATAAAGATCAGAATGGAAATAAATGAAATAGAGACAAACAAACAAACAAACAAAAAAAAAAAATAGAAAAGATCAATGAATACAAGAGCTGATTTTTCAAGAAGATAAACAAAATCGACAAACCTTTAGCCAGACTCATTAAAAAAGAGAGAGGACCCAAATTAATAAAATCAGAAATGAAGGAGAAGTGACAACAGACACCACAAAAATACAAAAAAATTTTTAAGAAATTACTATGAGCAACTATATGCCAACAAATTAGACAATCTGGAAGAAATGGACAATTTTCTAGAAGCATATAACCTTCCAACGCTAACGCAGGAAGACACAGAAAACGTGAATAGACTGATTATTACCAGGAAATTGAATCAGTAATCAACAAGCTCCCAACAAACAAAAGCCCTGGACCAGATGGCTTTACAGGTGAATTTTACAAAACATTCAAAAAAGAATTATCACCTATTCTCCTCAAACTATTCCAAAACATCCAAAGGAGGGAAGGCTCCCAAACACTTTTTACAGGGCCACTATCACCCTGATCCCAAAATCAGACAAAGACATTACAAAAAAAGAAAACTACAGGCCAATATCCCTAATGAACATAGATGCAAAAATCCACAGCAAAATATTAGCAAACAGAATTCAGCAGTACATTAAAAAGGTAAAACACCATGATCAAGTGGGATTCATTTCTGACATGTAAGATTGGTTCAACATCCGCAAATCAATTAATGTGATACACCACATTAACAAAATGAAAAATAAAAATCATATCATATCAATAGAGGCAGAAAAAGCATTTGAGAAAATGCAGCAACATTTATGATAAAAACTCTTAAGAAAGTGGGACTAGAGGGACAATATCTCAACATGATAAAGGCCATATATGATAAACCCAAAGCTAACATACTCAATGGGTAAAGACAGTCTATTCAATAAATGGTACTGGGAAACCTGGACAGACAGATGCAAAAAAAAAAAAAAAAAAAAAAAAAAAAAAAAAATGAAGCTGGACCACCTACTTACACCATATACAAAAATAAATTCAAAATGGATTAAAGACTTAAATGTAAGATCTGAAACCATAAAACTCCTAGAAGAAAATATAGAAAGAAAGTTTACAGACATTACCTGGAATAATATTTTTACTGATATATCCCCTTGGGCAAGGGAAGTAAGAGAAAAAATAAACATGTGGGATTATGTCAAACTCAAAAGCTTTTTCACAGCAAAGGAGACCATGAATAAAACAAAAAGGGATCCTACTGAATGGGAAACGATATTTGTCAATGATATATCCAATTGGGTTAATATCCAAAATTTATTTAAAAAACTCACTCAACTGAACTCCAAAAAAACAAACAACCCAATTAAAAAATGGGCAGAAGACATGAAGAAACGTTTTCTAAAGAGGAAACACAGATGGCAAATAGACATATGTAAAAATGCTCAACCTCACTAATCATTAGAGAAATGCAAATAAAAACCACAATGAGATACAACCTCACCCCAGTCAAAATGGCTATCATCAATAAATCAACAAACAAGTGCTGGAGAGGATGTGGAGAAAAGGGAACCCTCGTTCACTGTTGGTGGGATTGCAGATTGGTGCAGCCACTATGGAAATCAGTATGGAGGTATCTCAGAAAACTGGAAATGGAACTGCCTTATGACCCAGCAATTCCACTCCTAGGTATCTGTCTGGAGAAATCCAAAACTCTAATTCAAAAAAAAATTGTGCACCCCGATGTTTATTGCAGCACTATACACAATAGCCAAGACATGGAAACAATCGAAATGCCCATCGGTAGACGACTGGATTAAGAAACTGTGGTACATTTATACAATGGAGTATTACGTAGCCATAAAGAAGAATGAAATCTTACCATTTGCAACGATATGAATGGACCTAGAGAACATTATGCCAAGTGAAATAAGTCAGACAGAGGAAGACAAATACCATGTGATCTCACTTATATGTGGAATCTAAAGAAAATAGTAAATGAACGAACTAATCAGAAACAGTCTCAGAGATATAGAGGAAAAACTGAGGGTTACTAGATTGGGGGGGGGGCGGGTGGATGAGGGAGAAGGTGAGGGGATTAGAAAGCACAATAGGTAACCACAAGATTGCCACAGGGATACAAAAGTCAGTTTGGGGAATATAATCAATAATGTTGTAAAGATTTTGTAGGGTGTCCGATGGACAGTTGTCTTATTAGGGAGACCACTTCAGGGATGGTATAGATGCCTGATCACTGAGCTGTACACCTGAAGCTGAAGCTGAGTAATGAATGTCAACTATAATTTTATATATATTTAACCAAATATATGTGTGTGTGTGTGTGTGTGTGTGTGTGTGTGTGTGTGTGTAGTCACAAGAAGTGGAGTACAACATTAGGAATAGAGACAGTGGAAATGTAACGGCTGTATGCAATGTCAGAGAGGTAGTAGATTGGGGGAGGGAGGTTATTACTTTGTGAGAGGTATAAATGATAAATGTCTAACTATTACATTGTTTTGTACACCTGAAACAAACAAACAAAAAAGAAACCTTCTTGTTGATGAATTGTATTCTTTATCAAAAGTCTAATACACGTTAATGTTAATTGAAATGAGCAGAAGCTTATTTACATAAAATGTCATTAAACCCGAAATGTATATATAAATCAGGACATTTACCACATACAAATACCACTCAATCTGAGTGCATCTTTAAGTGCAAAATGTTATCTTTTGCAAATAATATGTTGATGCTGATTGCATTATGAATATTATCTTTCCAATCCATTTCTTGCCTTTAAAGCTCATTAAATTCATTCCCTTAACTTGATATGTAATTTTGTTCTGAATTAATTATAAAAGGTATGAGTTTATATTTATTTAAAAAAAACACACAATGAATTCGTTGGGAAAATATATATGGCTAATTCATATTTGAAAAATATTTGGCTCCTTCAGTAATCAAAAACATGAACATTAAATCAACAGTAGACATTCTCCACTTAAGTGACTCACCCAATTAACCCTCTTCATTTCCATTGTAAAACACAATGATTAATTAATGGAAAGAATAACTGAACACTCTGACAGTAGCAGGGCATTTCTCTTACCAGTTGAGCCCCAGACTTCCTTTGAATCAGTGGTGTTTGTTCTGAAACCATTTTATAATAACAACACTTGACATTGTAATCACATTATTTAATTACGTAAATTTGTTACATACAACTAAAGCAGAAAAATGTTTCTTCTATAAAAGCTGAGTGCTTTAAAAAGTCTACTACAGATGAGAATAAAAATAACTGGTATTGAGTTAGATGCAGGTGAGATAACTGTATGAGAAAGGGAAGCAATAATAACATAGAAGGAGTGTGCATTCCAAGTACTTTAGATTTTCTGTCCACTTTATAATAGAAAATAGAACTCATGGAAGATGGCTTACAGGAGGGGTTTATGCAAGAAAATTCAATCACGTATCTGAAAAAGGGGGGGAAATTTTCCAATCCTGATAGAAGCAAAATCATGCCATGTACCATATTTAATAACATTCTTCAGCTATTTTTGTTTAGCCTGTTTAAAGCAGCACTTTGATGTCTGTACTAATTTGCAGTATATGCGATTAACTGGCCCATCTTTGATGTTAGTTTTTAATTTGCACAGCTGATAATGAGTGTGACTGATTGTGTTATGTTTAGCAACTACTCACGCACACCTCTTCCCCTCTGTAGAAGAGTGTATTTCCCCTAACCCACTGATGCTGGGCTTGCCCATGTGACTTATTTTAGTGAGTAGAAAGTAGAGAGAAGTGACAATGTGTCAATTCTTAGCTAAGGTTTTATGAGGCTTGGCCAATTTCTGGGAGCCCTCTTGAGCCTCTGACATCCAGCATGAGAAGATCATGCCCCATATTGAAGCTGTTCCTTCAGCCTGAGCCTTACCACGAGAGACACAAGGGGAAAACCTGAATGTTCAGCAGCCAGGAATCAGGTGATGGCCCCACCTGAGCTGGGCCAGGGTGAAGCTGAGTCGCAGCTCAGCCACAGAACTGTGACGAGAGAGAGTAAACTAGGTGCTGTGGAGGTCACTGAGTTTCTGATGTTTGTTACATGTTATTATTGCAACAAAAGCAGACTAATCCAGCTTGTAACCCATTTTGTCACTAGCCTTACACTTTTAAATAGGCATTCCTTTTTTATATTTTGTCTAGAATGTGTATCTAGCAGCCCCTTCTTCCCCGCTAAAGATGACCCTTACCCCTAAATAAATATCTGTACTGGTATTCTTTGGAGCTACTTATTTTGCAGCAAGCCCAAAAGAATAATTTGAAATGTGTTTGTAATTCACTTGAGAATTATGCTTTACCAGACACATGCTCAAAATGGAAAAGGCTTCGACCATACCTCAAAATATTAGGAACCGATTCACCTTAATATATTTTAAATATATTTAAATCTAAGAGACTCATGTATTATTTTTATGGGTCCTGTTTTGTCTCAGCTTTTTAAGTTAACCTACAACTACTAGTCACAGTAGCATTTTATGAGAATATGATTATTATACTAAGATGGCAAAGAGTGCATAGGTGGTATTAGAGAAAATGTGAGGAAATGGGCAGTCTCCATATACCATAATGGTTGAAATCATAAGGAAAGCGCCCTGGTCACACCATAAGTCATGTGGAAAGAGCCATTCTGTCCTCATCGTATACCGTATCTAGAAGAGGGCTTGGCACATACTTGTATTTGGTATTCAGTAAATATTTAGTGAATAAAAAAAATGTATATCGCTACATGCTGGCATGGATATAACCCCATGAGACTGGTTTTACTGACTTTCTCTCCCACCTCCTTGCTTGTTTTCTCATGGGAGTATAATTGTACCTACGAGGTCTGACAATGAAGTTTGCGAACTCATCCTAGAAAAAGTGCTACATAGCTCATTGCTGAATATCATCATGGTCTCCTTTGAAGTACTCCCCTTGGGATGCTATGCACCGATTCCAGTGCCTAGTCCACCCTTCAAAGCAGTTTTGAAACTTGAATGGCCATCAGAGCTGTTGTCGCATTACCCTCGATACACTGAATGTTATAAAAATGTCTTATTTTCGATATTTCCTTTATCTTTGGGTAAAGAAAGAAGTAATTGAGGGCCAGATCAGGTGAGTAGGGAGGGTGTTCCAACACAGTTATTTGTTTACTGGCTAAAAACTCCCTCACAGACAGTGCCGTGTAAGTTGGTGCGTTATCGTGAGACAAGAGCCATGAGATGGTGAAAAGTTGAGGTCATCTAACTTTGTCACGCAGCCTTTTCAGCACCTCCAAATAGTAAATCTGGTTAACTGTCCAGTTGGTACAAATTCATAGTGAATAACCCCTCTGATATAAAAAAATATTAGCAACATTGTTGCAACAAGTCCGCAAACTTAATTGTCAGACCTCGTATAAATACACGAGAAGTGGGAAAAGGTGTCAGGAATGAAAAGGAGAGAGTTGAATGATTGACTAGTCTTTTTACAGACTATTGATTGCATATCTAACAATATGCATAAAAATTACTTTGTCCTGGTACAATCATAATATTTCCAAAGATGTTGACTCCTCTCTAGTGTGTCTGGACACTGCTCTTTCTAGCTGTTGATTTGTAGGCTTACAAGGGTATTCATTGTCGGTTTGATTATAGTAGTGAATAATCATAAACAACATAAAATGCGTGACTATAGGGAATTAGTTAAATCTTTCATGGGGTATATATGCAATGAAATACAGCATATCTTGCATTTAGTAGGAGCTTAATAAATATTGTTGACTCTGACAGCATCCATTAAAATCAAGGATGTAAATGTATGTTTATGGTTTATTGACAATGAAATAGTCCATACTATAGTAAGACTAACAGGTTACCCAGTAGCTTGCATAATATAATTCTATTTCTGTGTGTGTGTGTGTGTGTGTGTGTGTGTGTGTAACATACTGTAGTTAGGAATGTAAAATATTTGCGGATGAACTATGAGTAAAGCCAAATCAGTTGTTAGTGAGTAGCTAAAGGGGAAAGAGAGTTTCCTGGTGCTTCATTTGTCGTGGTATTTATAGTTGAATTTACCAGTGTCATAAATGAAGGAGGGGTTGGATAATTTAGGTTTTTCTACCAGATCCACATTCTATATTGAATTCTACCTTTACACATTGTAACAGTTGAACACTTATTCTACAGAACATGGCAAAGAAGGTACTTTTAGATATTATTCCTTAGACCATTAAATAGAAAATAAATGCCAGAAAGAGATACATAAAGCTCTATTTAAAACTAAATAAGTTCTCCATTTCCCAAATTCTTTACCCAGAAGTTTCAATGCCTGAAGAATACACAGCATGTCTGGTGTAAGGAGTGTACTTATAATAAAATGTTATTTGTTGTTTATCTGAAATTCTCACTTAATTGGGCACCCTTTGTTTTCATTTGCTAAATTTGGCAACTCTACTGAAAAAAACCATATGTTTGGGCTAACTTTCTCATTTAATAGGAAACAACCAAATCTGCCCGCAGGGCTGTTGTGTCAGAGGCAGTATATCTCTTTTACTTCCCTCTCAACTCCTGGCCTTTTCCTAAGCCCTGACTTTGTCTCGGCTCATCCAGTCTTAGCACAGATAGCTTGTAGTGACTATTTTCCTAGACTGCAGAGATAAGGCCCAATGGAGCCATTCTCATTCCACAGCCAAAAGAGAAGAATAAATACTAGTACTTTTGATATGTGGAACAAAGTAATTCCCCTATTTTTCTCCTTCTCCCTCTCTCCTCCCCCACCAGCCACGTAGGCACTAATGATATGGTTCTAATAATCCCCATTATCTCTTTGTATGAAATGGTGCTTATGAGAGCATATAAGTTACCTACCGCCACAATAGCACTGCATAACCAACAATCCCAAAACATAATGACTTACAACAATCCGATTTAGTTAGCCCACCAGTTTGCAGGCCGGTGATTAAGGCTGAGCTTGCCTGGGTGGTGCTTCCGGTCTCAGCTGGAATTATGCACATGTCTGAAATGTGGTTGATTGTTGGCTGGGGAACAGAGGTCACTGGGTCATGCAGTGTTCATCTTCCAGCAGGCCATCTTGGTCATGTTCTCGTGATGGTGACAAAGGTGTAAGAGCACAAGTGGAAAAATGTGAGAACTTCTCAAAGAAATCTCCTTTGTATATCGTCTGTTAGCGTTCTTCCATCAATACTAGACCCATGGCCAGCTAAATAAAATCAAGGGACAGGAAAATGTCTTCCACCTCTTGGTGGGAGAAAGTGGAAAGTCCCATGACAATGGGGATGGGCACGTGAAAGGTCAAAGGTGTTATTAATGCAGTTGCTATACCACAGATAATTCACGTGCTAATAATTAAAGTGAATAACGATGATTAGTCTTTAGTAAGTGCTTGAACCCAGACCTCTTTGGCAGAATATATTTTGACTTCTCTTTACTAATGAAGAAAGAATCCCTTGGCTCAGTATGAGATTCTTAGAACTGTTCATATGCTAAGAACAACATATTCTTAGGCATTCCGGAGGCACCTGTGAAAAGACTAGCCCCGCGCCTGTCTAAGGAAGGCCTACCGATAGTTCTGCTTGAAACTGAACACAGTTTGCATTTTAATACTCATAAATTGATTTCCAATCTGACCAGGCAACTGTGGCACTGTTTCTCACTGAGCCCATCAAAATTATAAATCTATGTTACCTTTTTCTCTAAACTTCTATTAAATACACAATATGCACTGCATAGATAATGTAACACAGAATGAAATGGAAAATAAGGTCTTCATCCATTCCTAATCTAATTGCAGCAACTTGCTGATAACTAATGAAAAGACCAGAAGGTAATCATTTCCTCTTTTGAATGAAGACGAGTTTTGCAGCTTGACTGCAACTGTCTGAATTTCAAGCTCGATTTGCTGAAACTAACATGAAAACTGTATATTTGACTCTTTTTGGAATCACTATGCAAAATTATTTGGAGACCACTGCAGAAATTTATATTCATTTTCACCTTCTTCTAATCATTATGTTCCATCATACTTTATAACAAAACAAATATCCTGGATTTTATAAAATTAAGGCAGGATAAAATTGAATTATAAAGGATTTTCCCTGACAATGAACATTTAAATGAAGATTTAGATTATCCATAGCACAAGAACTGAGGAAAACAATGACATTTAATTAAATGTATTATTCACAATGATTAAAATAGAAACTTAAAAAGAATTGGCTACTAATTTCTTTCTAACAGATCAAAAGGCAATTTTAATGTTTTAATTATTTCTCTGTATGTACATTGTATGACATGTACTCACATAACTAAAATCACAAATCAGTGAGGGTCTACCCTATTTTCTGGATTCATGTGCCTAGTTTTCAAGAACTATATTAACAAACATATATCAAGTGGAGAGCATTAATGCACTCAGCCAAAGTGCAATGTTGTCACTGAAAAATGCGGACTCTGAACGTTTACCTTGAATTCTGTGAGTAGGATAATCAGACTAGTTGGTTTTTTGTATTTTTTTTTTTTTCTCTCCCAGTTTGGGCAGGTAGGTTATACTCTACATAGGCCTTGTGTAGAAAGCCAGTTGTGGTAGAGTAAAAAGAATGTTGCACTTAGTATTTATTATGTGTCCCAGCTTTGAATCTCCAACAGTTGTTAGCTATATGACCTGCAGCGAATCGCGCCAGAGCTTTATGTCTGCTAAATTTTATGAAACAGTTGAGATAAACCAATGGCACACTGCAAAAACTCAGTCACTTCTTATTGAACAGCTGAGAGAAGAAGTACCCAGAAAGAAAAGATGAAGTTCCCACCTACATTTTGCTTTGAAAACACCTTCTGTTTTTCACCATCAGTTGACTTTTTCTGGATTCAGGCATAAAGGAGGTCGATAATCTCTGTGTTATTCAATGATATGGGTAAGCAACAAATATTACAGGGGTTAATTGTGAAAATGCTTGTGTGAAACTATGTCTCTAAATCTAACGAGACTATTCCATCAATGCTATTTCTAAATGTAGGTGAGGGTTTCTTTTTTCTTCTTCTTCTCTAAAACAGCTCATAGGAATACCCTGAATTATTATAATCAATCATTGTTATCAGTGTTTCTAAACCTTAAGCAGTTATGGGCACTTTGAGAATCTGCCAAAATTGTGGGCTTCCTCTACAAAAACAAAAATTATATACATGAGGATGTAGGAATTTTGCATACCATTTCTGTAGGATTCAGCAGACTATCTGAAACTCCATAGACCTCTGATTTCACCATCAGATATTGGCTCATCCCTAAATTTTAAGTCATTTGTGGTTTGACCTTCAGAATAATTTGTATTTTAACTTTTACTCATTTGTGCTATGAGGGGGTTGAAAAGCACCCAAAAACTCATTCAAGAAGAACACTATTAAAGGTCATATTTATCTAAAATGGATAAACAAAATGTGCCTTTTTAAATCAAGAACATTTTTCTTATTCTAATGGAACTGAGACAAGGCTCGATCCAATATCAAATAAAAGTGAAATTGGACAGTGCATGGTTGGCCAAATAGCACTAATGGTCCACACAAGAAGAATGAACCACTTCGTTTGCCTCTTTCTATGGTAGATGCTGTTAGAGACTGGACAGCCAATCTTTTTTTCTTTGCTGACAGAGTCCATCTTGCATTCTGGAGGCTAAAGATACCAGATGCTGGTTTTCCTAATCTTCCTTGCAGTTGGGGCACAGGCAGGTGATACAGTGCTGGACCCTGAGACAGAAAAGCAGTTTCCTGCAGATCTCTAGGAAATATTTATTTCTCCTTGATAGAGATTGTTCATGGAAAGGAAACCACGGCCCCCTCCTCCCTGCTTTTGGATATTGTCCTTGTGAAAATATTATTGAGCTACTGTGGCCATCTTGTAACCCTGAATTCAAGGCTCCTGAAGCTGCCGTCTCCTGGCCACTGATATCACCGAACCACTTAAATAACCCTGATCTGCATATCTATCGGCTCCTAATGATTAGTGTGGGAAAAATTAACCCATAGTGTTTATAGCCCCACATTTAGTCGGATGTGACCAAAAGTCCGAAAGAACTCTGATGATAACCTCCTGTACACTAATGAACTTCGTCTCTCCCAAAGGCCTATCTATAATTAGCTAACTGCTGTACACAGTGAAAAGCAAAATACATTTTTTATTTCATGGAAGGAAATGAGTAACTGTGATATTTGTAAAATCACGAATACCATGGTGGGGGTTCTTGTCTTGAATTTCAGTAGTATAGTTTATGATGCCACTGTGTTGATTCGACTATGGAAGCTGTTTGTCTTTCTCTTTCAACCCCCGACCCCCACCCCCACCCCGATTCCACTCTTCAGCAGGAGGATCAGATAGAAAACAGAACAGAGAGACAGAGAGCGAACACCACACCACCACAGATAATAAAGCTAAAAATAGCAGGTCAAGGTAGGTGAAATATGCTGTGATCAGAATGAATTCTGAGGTCTTGGTTTTTATGTGTCCCCCCAGTGCATGTTTTCGTGGCTGCGCTGGGTTTCTTTAAAAGCTTTACAGAGGAGAGGATGACAATCTTGACCGTAATTTGGCAAAAAAACAAACAAAACAAAAACAACAACAAAACAAAACAAAAACAAAAACGAACAAGCATGCTATGGCTTATTGCCTAGGAGGAAGAAAGGACAGGCTGTATTTTCTTTTCCATTTCATACATCATTTAGAACTTACTGCAGTGATTCCACAAAGTCAGGAGGCTTTAAAAAGTTAATGAGAAATATATAAGAAAAAAACCTCTTGTGTGTTATTTTGGAATCCTCTATAATGTCCAGGGTTTGTTACACGGGGAAGAAAGGTTATTTTAATGCCTTTCATTTTTTGTTGCACTAGATTTGCAGAGAGCACCCTAAACCTTCTAAGTTAATATATAAAAAAATATTGTGACCTTTACTTTGTTGGCACATAACATTGTTTCAGCCCTGGAATTTTCAAAGCTTCTTTTTCTATAGTTTTGACCTCAAAGACTTTATATTCATTGTTGCAAATTAATAATGGCAATTAAATTAAACCCTGGCGTAGGTTTTGGTCTTCTGGCACCATGCTCCAACTGATCACACAAGACTGGGTAATCAGTTTTACCCTAAATCATGCCTTCTTGTGACTTATTTTCCTTTTTTTTTGTTTGTTTTTTTATAAAGTGACTTCAATTGTATATTCCCGTTGAACTTAATGTCAACGTATATTTCTTTCTACCTGATTAAAAATCCCTAGAAGGTAGAGACACTGTGTTATGTTTTTCAGTTTCCTCTAGACAGAATTACTTAAAGTATACTCCATAGAAAACCATTTTCTTGGGTGTCAAGAGGTTAAAAAAAAAAAGTTATCTTTTCTAATAAAGTAGGAAAACCTTGGCTTAAAAAAAGAAAAACAAGTCTTTACTATATAACGCTTCAGAATATTTAAAATGCTAACACATTCCATGTCCACAAGCTGGGGACATGTATATAGGAATTCACAATATATTTAAACATAAACTTTGTTTTAGGGGGGTAGAGGGATATCTCTTAAGAGAGCTCTTAATCACATACTGAGAAATGCTGTTCTACGTTACATAATCTAGTATTATGAATGTGGTATATATCACATCCAGTCCTAAAGATTCCTTTATTGGTTTTAATAAAATTCTTTCATAAGGAATAAGGCTTACTTATTTTTCGCATCTGGGGAAAATAATTTCAGCATTATAGTTAAGTAACTTATCTTTCTATAAACCAAATATCTTGATTTAAGTGTTTGGAGAAATATTTAAATCTGTGGCTTTATAAAGGAAAGAAACTAATTTGTTGAAAATAGCTGAATCCACATTTAATCAGGCATTACTTAAAGCTCGTGTAAGAGTTTATATGCAAGGGTCTATAACAGAAAGCCTGTAAATATTGGAACATCTACTTCCAGTTTGGCAGTTAGTTTTTATCATCCAACCTTCTTCCCAGCAAGGTAGCTGAATAACTGAACAGAACTTTGGCCAATCTCGGAGTTAAGGACCTGCCAGGGAGGGAGGGCGGGCACTAAAAGACACAGCAGTTTTTCAGGTGGGACCTCTGAAGGGCTATACTGCTGAGTAATGGCAATCCAGAATAGCGCAGGTCCCATAAAGACTGAAACTCAGCTTTGAATCAGTTCAGCCTCTGAATGAATTAAAGTGACCTGCCTCTCACCTAACTGCCTGCCAAAGGCAAAAGTAAATCCTTTCTGGAGGAAGGTAACATCATCCAGTGCTTCAAATTACTTCTGCAATTTTTTCATAACAAATTTCAGGTAGTCAATAAAAAATAATGAGACATAGGGAGAAAGAAGAGGAATGTCTGAAACAGATGATAGAAACTTACCCACAGGAGATCCAGAACTGGCCATGAGGAAACTGAATCATATGTTCAAGAGAACTAGAATATATGAGAAGAGTCAAACTGGAATTCTAGAAAAGATTTCAAGAGAACATGTTTAACTCTTTCATTACTTGAACAATATTTATTAACTAATATGAACAAAAAAAGAACAAAGAGGAGCAAAAAAAGAACAAAGGGAAGAAAAAAGAACAAAAGATACAAATCTGGCCATTATGTCACTTACATTCTGGTAGATAGAGAAAATTAAAAAATAAACAAATAAGTAAATAAATACTATGTTAGTCTGTTGTAAGTACAATAGAAAAAAATAAATAGATGAGACATTTTGGGCAGGGTTGGAGTGGTTGGGATGAGGGGATGCAATTTAAATAGGGTTGAGAGCAGGCCTTATTTAGAAGGTGACATTACAATGAAGCCTTGAAGGAGATAAGCCACACTGATACCTCTGAGGAAAATATTCCAGGCAGAGAGAAGAGCCAGTGGTAAAGTCCTCAGATGGAAAATTTAACTAGCAAGTTCAAAGAACGGCAAGGATGAAACAGTGTAAATGAAACGTAGAAGGAGAGAGCTGGGATAGGAACCAGGGAGGAGAGGGTTAATTTATATTGAACCTCATTTTACCAAAAGAACTTTGACTTTCATTCTGAGTGATATAGAAAGACATCAAAAAGTTCTGAGCAGAAAAAAAGTTGTAATTTGATGTACATTTTGAAAGAATTCTAGTTGTCCTCTTGAGAAGACGACAGCCAAAAACTATAAAGGGCAGCAGCAGATGCAGGGAGACCAGTTAGGGACTATTGCAGAGAACCAGGAGAGAGATTCATATGATTTAGACAGAGTTAAAATCAGAATATACAGGGAGAAGTGGTTGAATTCTGTATATATTTTGAATTTGGAGCCAAGACCAATTCTTTATAGACTGAATGTTGGGTATGAGAGAATAATTATTAATAGCACACTCTTTTACTTTCAAAAACGGTTTTAGTTTGGCCAATAAATTATGTGGTCTCCTTAGTTAAATCAGAATGAACCTCTTTAGGTCATGGATTATTATTATTTTAGCACACTGCTGGATTCTAAATTATAATAATTTATATAGGATCTTATCATCTTCATTCATAAGAGTGACCTGTCTTTCTCAATACTTAGGAAAATTTTAAATGCCATAGAAATGAGTTATTCAATAAAAATTTTACAGATTTACTCCTGAATCTATCTTGGTCTGGTAATCTTTAAAGAAGAAGTAGCTTTTTAAATTTTGGGATCATGGTCAACTCGCTCCGTTTCTTTGGCTCATGTTAATAATCTGGAAAGTATCTAGTCTCTTTTGAGTTCTATTAGGGGTTACCTTTTTAATTTTTATTAACATGCTTACGCTTATATTTCTCAATTTTTCAACTCAGAGATGAATCTTTCTTTTGAAAAGACCCCACTTATTTTATTAGGTTAGTGCAAAACTATTTGTGGTTTTTGCAATTTTTTAACTTTTTAAACTGCAGTTGCTTTTGCACCAACCTAATATTTCTCAATAATTTCCTGCTGCCTGTACTATTACGAGTATTTGTTTATTTTGTCACAGTCCATTACAAGGGGATTATCTTTTCAATCATTCTACAATTTTATATTAAACATCATAGTTTTGTAACTATAATTACATATTTATTGAATCTTATATTTATGGTCAAATGGAGTAAATGCTTACATTCAATAATATAGTTATTCAATCAACAAATATTTATTGAGGGCTTGCCATGTGCTCGGCATTACGTTGAATAGGACTATGCAATGGCCTGAATGTGTGTCCCCTCCAAATTCCTATATTGAAGTGTTAACCCCCAATGTGATAGTATTAGGAGGTGGGGGGAGCTTTGAGAGGTAAGTAGGTCATGACCGTGGAGCCCTCACGAATGGGACCCCGAAGAGCTCTCTCGCTCTTCCTGCCATGTGAAGATGCAATAAGAATTCTGCAACCCAGAAGAGGGTTCTCACCAGAACCCAACCACACTGGCATCCTAATCTCAGACTTCTGGCCTCCAGAACTATGAAAAATAAATTTCTGTTATTTATAAGCCACCCAGTCTGTGGCACTTTGTTAGAGCCGTCCAAACTGGCTCAGACAGGATACAATGGAGAACACAAAGATATGGTCTCAGCCCTCAACATGAAAAACACTAATAAGCTATATGCATAGATCAGAAACGTAACCATAGTCCATGGAAATAAACACGATGTATTGTGAAGAATAAGGAAAATGAGACTATTGCACATAAAACGGTCAGAAAACTTTTCAGAGGCGGTGCTGCTTAAGTTAAAGAATGAGGAAAAGCACACCATGTCAAAAGCAAGGATAATAACATTCCGGGAAGAGAACAGCATGTGTGGTGTCCCTGAGAGTGTGAAAGAACTTGGCATTGGTTACAGAACTGAAAAATGACCTGTGTGAGTGACGTAGGGTAAAGGACTTCAAATAAAGCTGAGGCTCAACATCGTTCCCTCATCTTAAGTTTCTTGTTTTTCTTGAATTCTTGAAAATGCTCTGCCGTTATCTCATCATTTATTGTCTTTTGCCCGTTCTCTCCTCTATGCCCTTCAGGAAATTCCATCAGTCTTTTGTTAAAATGTCACACTAAGTAGTATAAGTACTACAAATAGCAAGTAGTGTACATTCACCCTCCACAATGGGGCATGGGGCACTGATTTTCTCCTTGCGTGAGTAGACAGCAAGCTTCCTTACAGCATTCAAGGACTATAGATTGTAATTCCTAAGTCCGCTTTCAATGACCAGGGAAGGGAGGGACTGTTTCTGCATAAAACAGGAACACAATATTATCCCCTAGTTTCTAGTGGTAGTGGTTAAAACTGTAAATATTGGATATGTATTAATTAATGTCAAGAACTGCTAAGAATTAGCTTTTTACTCTATTTGCAAGCTAATAAACTTGCCATAGTTTTATGGATGCTAGCAGAAGACACGAAAGTTCTTGGTCAGAGACAAAGGACTTTATTACTCATTGCCTAGGAGGCTGTATGAACTTCATATTTGTATCCATTCTCCTTGTCCTCCAAGTCCCATGGGGGTGCTGCAGTATTAAGTAAATTTTGTTTCACAGCTGAAAAGCCCTGAACTTAGGTAACTTGAATCTTTTATAATGGACAGTAAGCAAACTTGCCTGATGTTTGTTCCAGAAGGAGAAATTATTGTATTGAACAGTAAGCAAAACTGCCTCCTGTTCCAGAGAGAGACACTATCTCTAACTTCCAAGGATGGTTTTTATATAAACATCCTTGGAAAGATGGTTCAGGACAAAAGGGCAGTTAGTGCCCCTACTCATTACACATGCAGAAATTCAGAGACTCATAGAGAATTGACTCCCAGCAATTAACTCCTATGAGTTTGCTTTCCTATAAGGTAGTATGTGAATACTATTTTTTGTTTTGTATAGAACCTTCTATAATGGCGATACACTGCTGAGAATTCTATGCATGTTTTTCTAGCATTCTCCATGGGACTGTTTCTTCATGCTTAATGTCGTGAATTACAATAGAATTTGAGTTTAATAAGCATTGGCTTAATAAATCAGCTCCTATTTGTGCTTAATAAACTTACTATGCTCAAACATGCTTACAGCATATTGTACATGCTTATTTCAAAAGACCACTATGATGAAAAAAAGAGTATTAATAAATATTTGGCTATTAACTGCATTTGGAGAAACGAAAATTTATTAGTTCATGAACAGTTCCAAGAAACATTCCAACAGAGATTTCTTCAAAATAATACACTTTTCATTTTGGTGGATAGCCAAATAGTGACTAGTTTCACACAGTGGGTTGGCTTATCTCTTTCGAAAGATGTTAAATTTGAAGCTAAGAAAACCCCAAAACTAACAAAAAAAGAACTTATCAGATTTACTTTTCACTTCAAGTGGGATAGTAAATGGATTTGCTAAAGTTTTGAGGGCCCTTATTCAATAGAAATGATGGGCTGTGGGAATATAAGCATATAGAAGTGGAGTTTAGTAATATAGACAACCCAATGGAATTTAAGAAGGTTCTTTTTGAAGATTAAGAACACAGAGGTTCTATTTTCCCAGGACAAGAGGCAATGGATCGTGTAGAAATATGGCACTGTCATAAACCACAAAAGGAACTTGCATTTATTCTTTTATCAGTCATCTAGATTGGCAAGTCCTAGAGAAGGTTGATGCTCAATTTTACTGGTCTGTAATAATAAAATAGTTGATAGATCTTGGTGGGTTTTGCAAAGCATATTAAAGAATGGAAAATGATAGAATTTCGGCTAATGCTACATTATACTTTCATCCATCTTTGAGATTTTTTTTAATAAGGAAAATGGTAAAAATTGGTATATTTCCAAAACACACATTAAAATAGGTGGGAGTGAGGAGTTGAGAAATATATTGGAAGCTCCTGAAGGATTTTGGACAAGTGGTTCACGTATTTAGATTTGTTTTAAAAGGATTACTTTGGTAGCTGTGTGGTAAATATACTGTAAGGGATGGGACAGGAGTAGTAGATACATGGAGCAAAGACTCTGGAAGAAGTTTGTATTAACTGTGACAGGGCAGGGGTTGACCTGAAAACCTGAGGGGCCCTAGAGATAGGAGGTAGGAGGAGACTTCTACTTGGTCCCTCTGTGTACTCCTCCCGGAGAGAGATGCAGGACATGATCTACCAACAGCCTCTCCTGATCCACAACTTCCAGATGATTCAGGAATACGTTCATCTGTGACAATTCAGAATCAGGCAGCATACATGGCAGCATGACACTTCTCACCTCATTAAGGATGAGTAAACAAACACAAGCCAATAGTAGGCAATGAAAATAGTCTCCGCAAAGAATAATATATTGGCAAAGGATTTTACTCCAGCAAATAGAAAGCAATTTGAGAAAGTACCTGCTTTCTATTTTCAGCAACTACTGGGAGCATGGAATGAGACGTACAAAGGGAATGAGAATTTCCTATGGTTGTGTGGTCATGTGGATAGATTTCTTTAATTATGTGGGTGTTTGTTATTTTGTTTGTTTGTTTTGTTTTTAGATTGAAGAAGGCTTTATAATTTAGGTATTTGTAAATTGGGGACTGACCTGTACTCAACATGGGTTATTGGAGTCAGAAAGCCCGGACTACTAGTACTCCAATACCTGCGTACTTACTTACTATCTTACTATCTCTGTGATCTTGGTTGGACAAGTCACTTGGCTTCTCTAGTCTTCACATGCTCAACTGTAAAATAAGAATCATAGAATCCACTCTGCTGGCACATGGAATTTTGTGAAGATCAAATGGGACAATGTGACTGAAAGCTTTCTCTTTTGTAAAGAACCATTTGATGCCAGCCATTATTACCACCTCCATCTTTATAATTAATTCTAGGATCAATCATATTAATGAGTATAATTAACAAGTAAAATTAATGTAAACCATTCATATGAATCAGCCACAGTACTCAAAGACCCTTGAAGTTTGTGTTTTGAGGGGGAATGAATTTGAAAAAGTATTTTTAGAAAAGTGCTTTGCAGATGAAAGAACTTAGATGAAAATCATTCATGCATTCCACAAACACTACTACTGAGTGAATACTGGGTTCTAAGGAACTAGGAAATTAGCAGCTACCACATAAAAACAAGTAAGGATTCTTTCTGGGCGGGTATAGTCTGGTAGAGAGGTTTAGATATGTAGATGAAACAACATAAGAGACATTGATGGGTACCCTAAGTGAAGTATAAATATGAGATATGCAGTGAGGTCCCATTGAATTGTGGCTAATTATAGACATTAGTATACACAGTGTGTCAAATGTGGTATCTTGAAGTATGTTATCTTCATAATCGATATGAAATTCTCAAAATGTGTTAGTCCTTTCTCCTGATACCTGCAGTTTATTATTACAATTAATTCAATAATACTTGAGGACCTCAAGATAGGCATTTTAATCTATGCATGTTCCCTAATGCCATAAATTAGTGAAGACTTGTTAGGATACAAATATAGTAAAAGAGAGATGAAAAGACATAAAAATAGATACCAGGTGATAGTAACTTGGAAATATGATTTTTTTGAATGGATACATCTAAAAATGATAGATTTTTGTTTGCTTTTTGCAACTTCATAAACTTTTATGACGTAGGTCATTCTTTTCCCCTCTGAGATTCAGATCTCACATTCAATTAAAATGTTTTTATTGACTTCAGCTTTTAATGGGAGAAAAGGGAAGTCTGAGCTGAAAGTAAGGGGTGAAGTGAAGGCTCATTGCTTCATAGACGCAAAAGAAGGATAGCTCCTAAAGTTCCAATTTTTTTTTTCTTTTTAATCCCTTGTAATGCAAAGGTGGGTTGTATGAATAGAATCTCTTTGTTTTTCTAGTAGATCGATCTTTGGATATTCAAGTCAAGAGGAATCACAGAGAACTTCCTTTCCATTGTATTTTAGACCTGGTAGGTACACGCGGGGCATCCTACTATAAGCATAAATCTCATTTCCCAAGGCATCTACTTCAAGCAGTCAGAATGTCAACAATTTCTCTCAGAAACGTTCCTTCCTTACATATGAAGGCATCCCAGGAACATGGAATTATGCTTTTTTCTGTTTTGATGAGCAGATTAGCTTGCAGAAGGCATTTCATTCCCTCATTTAGTTTTCTTCCTCAAATTCCCAGGCTGTGCCTGTGTTATACTTTTGCCTCATCATGTAAGATGAAAATGACAGTATCTTCTTCGGGCTACAAGTTGTCATCTTGCAGAGGGAGCTAAAACCTACTTCCTAGAAATCATTCAGGTGGATTTTCATACTGTGTTAAATAAAGCAATAGCCTGGAGGGAATTTGGGGATGTATTTCCTCTCCTAAAATAAAATAGATTCCGGACTTTTGTTTATCAGTTCCAGCAGCTTTCTCAAACTATTGTAGTTAAAGGTAACCACAAACAACTTTAGAGCGCTAATATCATAAAGGGAGGACTCTTATTTTACCATCACTAGTCACAAGTTGGCTTTGCCCACCAATCTCTGGAGCTCATGAACTTATCAGAGTAGAACAAAATCTGTTTCTCACAGAGAGAAGTTTTGCATGACTATATTTTTATTCTGACTACAGAACTTAGTTTTCTTTTTCTTTCCCTAACCATTACATTTTCCAAGCTTTAGAAGTTTGCAGTTTCATATTGCCTGAAAGTATACAATTTTGATAAGGTATGGAGAGAGTTTCTGTTGTCTCTTTTCATTTTTGTTATTTCCACTTTTATTCCCTTATTGTCTACACACAGCAGATTTAAGCTTTGGTGGTTTTTATTTTGTTTTGTTTTCTTTTTTAATGGGCCAATAGATCTTGTTGGTTCTGGTGGTAGATTTAAATGTTAATATGAAAGTTAACATGAAGGTGGAATGGATTAGTAGGTGCATCCAAATGAGAATATTCTTACAGGGTAAGCGTAAGTACAAATTTATTTAATTTATAGAGTCACTACTAATTTTAACCAGAAGTTTCTGCAAATTAATTAATATTTTAAATGTATCATGAAAAAGTTTTTATTTAGTTGAATGCTTTCCTAAGATAGAGGGCAAAATTCCTGTATTTATTTCATTTAAATTTCTAGGACTTGTGATTTCAAGACAATAAAGCAAAGAAAGACATTTCCACAACTTGCTTTCAAAAATCACCCCAATACGAGGAGGATGCTAAACAGAAACAGTCCACCGTCAGTAAAACTAGGAGATATTTATAAGTCTGAAAGAGAGTATATGAAGATGAAAAGTACTTAGAACACTGATAATTTCAGAGGGGAAAAAAAATAAAATATAAAGCTTGATGTGATGAGAAATTCACATTGTAGCACCTTAGGAAAAAATTAGCGTTTGGAGGTACCAGGCAATCCTGAAGACTTGGATGTGTATGGGCCTGGGGCTATAAAATAGGAAGATTGTAAAGTTTCCTCCTGGGACACACATTGCCAAGTGACTTCTTTCCTCATCAGAAGTTGATGCAGAAGGAGAGGTGGTGTCGCTGTACTTAAACACACGAATAGGTGAAAATCCGTATTCTGAAAGATGACATCCAGCATAAATTTTAATGTATGGTGATGGGGTGATTTTCCCCAGATTGTTTTGTAGGTTAAAATAGTGAGAAAAAGGCATTGATGTGGATTCTCCTTTACGAAGTTACTTTCATGTACTAGAAAAAATATTAGGTTGGTGCACAAATAATTGCGGTTTTGCAATTATTTTTAACCTTTTAAACCGCAATAACTTGTGCACCAACCTAATACTCTGGATTCTTTGTGTCTTGTTGACCCAGTGGTTGTTATGGTAACTACTTTACATTGAATGACAAGGCAGTAATCACACATAATAGAGTTGGGCAGATGCACTGATGTGTTTTTTTTGTGTGTTTTTTTTTCCAAACAAGTGATCAACTCTCTTTAGTGAACAAACATATTTTTTTCACTAGAAAAAGTATAAAATACACAAATACAATCCACTTTCAGTCCAAATTTTTTTAGCAGGCGGAGTCCAAAACCCTCCCAGAAGGGGTTATTTGGTGAAACTTTATTTAAGTAAAAATAAAATGTTCCTTAACTATCAAATTCAATTTTTACCAATATTCACCACTGTCCAGGGGCTTGTTAAATGGGACTGTTTGCCTCATCTACTCCGCAAATACCGGGGGTGCCCCCAAAATGTATACACATGACTTGTATTCATCTTTCGTTATCGGTATATATAGATTATTACAATTTTAATACAGATTTTTCCTTTCTTAAAATGTGCATACATTTTTTGGCACCCTCTATATTTACTGAGCATTTATGCTGTGTTAGGCAGAGCAAATGCACTTTGAGGGGCAGTGGGGGGAAGAGAGAAGAATCCCTTTTTGCAATATTTAGATGTCAGATAAATTTGCTTAAAATTATCTTATTTTAATCAAATCATCATTAAAAAGTTCATACTGACATTTTGTACTAGAGCTTTTTTATGAATTTATTTGAATGCTTTATCTGTTTAATGTTTAATGAAATTTCAAGCAATCATACCAGCCAGATGATATGTTTTGGTTTGTTATTACTTTATCAAAGATACATAACCTTTGCTCTTTTGTGTAAACTTCTGTGTTTCCACAACCTTCAGGATAATGAAAGTAGATTATGGGCCAGATGTAATTTGACCCTAAGAGTTCCTCTTAAAGGAATCCATAAGATGGTGTTCTGATGTGATGAGTCCTTAAACATTGTTTTCAGTTTCCCCTCTGACCTTTTCAGATTGTGATAAATTCTGATGGTTTCTATCTTCTTATAAGGAGACATTTCCATCCTGAGGAAAATAAACAAGAAGGGAGATAATTGATTTGGAGAGCAAATCTTTCATCCAAACCTGGAAATGCGTTGTGGTAAGGATAAGTCAGAAAACCTGACATGCCACAGGAAAGAGTTTATATCACAGCTTCCAAATGCAATACAATGCCCAAAATTGCTGAGCCAATGTGCTCAATTGTTAAAAGAACTGTTTTGCTCTATGTATTTTAATCATGGGGAAAGCAAATGTGTCAAGAATTACTGGTTGATAACATTATTTTAAAATATTAATTATAAGCTACGAGAGAGAAGAGTTTCAGCAGTTGATAGGTAGGACATTTATTATAATTTTGTAGTGGGCACGAAAGGATCTTGGCTTTAGTTGAATCAGAGTATTTTCAGGTCCCAGTGTACTCTAAAAATGCCTACCACATGACAGTTAATGTCACGCCAAATTCTTCCCCTTTCTTCCCCTATAAGAAAAAAACAAAACAAAACAAACAAAAAAAAACCCACCACAAAAACATTAATGTTAAGTGGAAACTGAACTTGGGTCCAAAGAAAACTTGAATCCTTTTTCTAAGTCAGTGGTTCTCCTAAAGTGTGGTTCTCAGAGCACCAGCAACAATATCATCTGAGAACTTACTAGAAGTTTCCAGAATCACCTGGGAACTCAAGTTGCACACCAGGCTTTTTGACTTGGAATATCTGGGGGTGGGCCCAACAATCACTTCCAGGTGATTCTGGTGCTAGAGTTTGAGAATCACCATCTGGGGAATATGAGAATGAGCAACAGTAAAAAGGGAGGACCCAAATCAGCATTTCCCACTGAGACTCTGCCTGGGTCAGTGATACTTATAGCTCTCAAAATAGTCATGTTCATGGCCTAAATAAGGTATCATGTATTCACAACTGACTACATTGGTTATAGCTAGGCTAATTGGATAGTTGACAGCTATCTTTTTAATAAATTTTTTTCATAGCATTCATAGAACCTTAGACATGAATGATATGAAAGAGCTCATTTAAGTTAACCCCTTCCATTTATACAGCTGGTTTTATCACTTAGTTTAGTAGCTCTAGATATCTTTAGTACTTACTTTCCATAGCCTTTCATCCAAGCAAGGAAAATCACCATGTTTTCTATCCATGTTTTCTTTCCCTTGATGTTGAATCTACAAAGGAGTTTGGTTCTCAAGTCACTTTACTAGGCTTTAAAATCATCCTGTAAATTGAAAAATCAGATGTACAACTTACCCTTAAATATTCTTGATGAAGGTACAGCAATCAAGTTCTATAGTCCATCTGAAAATATGCCTAGCACAGCCAGTTTTTCCTCCAACACTGGGAAAAATTGTTTCTGCTTCTCTGTTCAGACATTGGATTATGCATTTGGCTGGAGGGCATATTGTATGAAAAATACATATATTTAAATACAATTTAATGCAGCAAGATGCTTAGACTATGAGTCTGGGAAAATTGATGCTAACAAAAATACTAGGACAATAACATTTCCCATCATGTTTGATTTCTGGGCATATATTTATTGATTGGCTTAGTGGGAAGAATTTCCAATGTAATTCAAATTATTATTTTTCTCTCTTTCCCATTTTAAATTGAGTGTGGGTAGATTAATTCAAATAAGTGAACTGCTCATATGATGTAGTGTTTTCACCATATAACTTGACTGTATGCTATATTAGAATAAATTCTCTTATTAAGAATAGATTTTTAAAAAATGTTAAAACCTGAGATCCAGGGAAATGAGTGTTACTCACAGTTTGAGTAACCTAACTAGCTCCATGATTTGAGACAACAAGGCCTCAGTTTTCTCATTTATGTTCTTCTACAAATAGATTTTGATAACTGGTTTGGAAGTTATTGTAGTGTGTGTGTGTGTGTGTGTGTGTGTGTGTGTGTGTGTGTGTGTGTGTAAAAGACCTTTCCCAATGTAGAAAGGTCAATCTTTCATGGAGATGAGCACAGTTTTAGGAAAGATGCAATGTCTAGCAGTGACTGCAGAGAAAGTCAAATCATCTTCATATAATTTACTTTGCTTAATAAAGATGGGGAGCATGGTACAGAAGATTCAACTAAATGACATATGATGTCTGATTTTCCATTTTGATGAAAACAGAAAGAAAGTTAATCATTTCGAGACTGTAACTTCATGACATTAAGCATCCTGGTATTTGCACATCTCTAAACAATTTGCAAAATATTTTCAACTGAATACTTGGTGTTCTGGAGATCTTGAATTAAATGATCAGATTTCAATTTAATTTGCATTTATTGAGTACCTATGAAATGACAGATATTATACTAAGTTGTGGGATTGAAGTGCTATGGAAGAGAGAAATAGATTCCTAACTTCTTGGAGTTTGAATTCTAGCAGTTCAAACAGACATTAAATCAACAATAACCAAATGGGTTAAATTTTAATTTAGATAAGAACCTGTCAAAATGAACTAATAAAATATTATACTTTCCAGACACACATTATTGAGAGTGATATTCATCATATTAATACATGTGCTCATGCACCCTTAAGCTATGCCATCATAGCACTAACCACAGAGAGTTACAACCTCCTGTTTATTCGCCTGTATGTCTCTCCCACTAGATTAAATATCCTTGAAGGCAGAATCAATCTCCTAGCCATTCTTTCCTTTACAGACTTTTTGTTTCAGCTTTTATTGTAGTTACTGAGATTATAATACTAGTAAATATTTATGAACACAGAAAGAAATAATGAAAACAAGGAAGACAAATTCTTCTATCCATATGTTTACCCATGCAATTAATTCTTGCATCCATCAAAATGCTCTTTGAAGACAGTCAAAAGAGTAAAGAAGGAAAAACAAAACAACAAAAGAAAAACAGCTTTGATTTGCTTTCTTGGTGATCAGCTCTTACTATGTTTCTAAGGGTTTTACTCTCAGGGTCTCTAAACTGACTTGATGTTACTGGAAATAGTACACTTACCAGAAACGGAGGCCA
Organism: Rhinolophus sinicus; assembly: GCF_057876585.1. NCBI lineage: Eukaryota > Metazoa > Chordata > Mammalia > Chiroptera > Rhinolophidae > Rhinolophus > Rhinolophus sinicus. The sequence continues at coordinate 32,866,566 of NC_142512.1, forward strand.
ATGACCACGTCTTTCTAGCGAAAGGTAAATGAAGACAGAGGTGAGAAGACATAGAAAGGGGTCTTTCCTTTCATTTCAGTTCTTCTTTAGCTATAACATTTTAGCTCTGAATTAAGAGGACAGGAAAAGGATAAAAAGGGAGTGAGAAAGGAGGAGAAGGGGTGGGAGAAAAAAATGAGTAAAAGAAAAGATTTTTTTTTTTTTTTGGAAAAGCAACATAAAAATTATGAACCACTTGAGGAAAATGAAATGAGAGGATGAGGAAGTGGTCTGCAGAGTTTATATAGATGATCAACAAAACCCAAGTTGCTTACTTGAAACGATTTGTTAAATAAAAAACTCTAGAAATAGGAATCAAAATTTAAAAAAAGTGCTTCAAAAGTTAGAAATTAGAGGGCACAATAAAGAAAACTTTTTTACTGTTTAAATTAACTCTCGAGCACAACGCAAAAAACTTTAGCACAATACGTATGAGACTTTAGAAGAAATGGATTAAAATGGCAAAATAGACTTCAAAAGTACAAAGACTGAATAAATTAGTTTATCAATGAATTAGTAATTCAAGTGTTTCCCAAAAGGACCAGAAAGTTTTACCAGACATTTAAGTAACAGAAAATCCTTATCATTTACAAATTGTTTCAGAGAATAAAGAAGGAATATTGCCCAACTTATTTTATGAAGCTAATCGAAATTTGATACCATAATTGATCAAAGGCAGTGCAATGAAAGTATAAACCAATTATGTTCATGAAATGTATACATACAATATTTCCAAATGCAATATTAGTGAATTAAATTTATGCATGTATTACCAAAAATAAATTCTGACAAACAAGGTTCATCCAAGGATTATGATCATTGAATCTCAGGAAATCTGTTTTCATATTAACATCACATTAACAGTTGAAAGCAAAAAAGAAAATATACTTACCTCAATAGATGCTGAAAAATTATTCAATAAAAATTCTTAACAAACTGGGAATAGAAAAAAAATGCTCTTTTGGTTTTTTACCTTATAAAAGTGTTTCTGTGGAGGGAAAATGATAGCAAATATAAACTAAATGCTGAAACTTTGAAATACCTCTTTTAATTTAGGAATAAGACAAATATATCTGCCATGACTCCTAATATTCAGTGTTGGACTTAGGTATTAGACAGTGACCACGACAAGAAAGATATAAAAGAAAGGAAATGGAAATAATGGAAAGTCGTACAGCTCTCCTTATTTTCAAATGATGATGATGTAGATATAAAAATTCAAGAGCACTTGTAGCCAAATTATTATAAATAATATCAAGGTTTTAAGATATCAGATCGACATTAAAAAATGAAGAGTTCCTAATTCCACTAAAATATAATGGTTGAAAAAATTCTTATTCACAAAAGATGAACAAAAAGATTTGAAGAGAAAATGTGATATCCTAGCCTCCCCAGAAAAAAGAAAATCTAAAAAATAAAAATGAAAAAAAACTTCACCAGTGATTTCCATCGTATTCACAAAATTAAGTGTTTGACTCTACCAATTACTGGTAAGGATATGGCATAATAAAAACTATACATTGCTAGTTGGGATAAACATTGTTACAATCATTTTGGAGAACAATTTAGCAATATTGAATACATTTAAGAATGTGCGTGCATTCCTACAATGGAATACTATTTTGTGCAGAAATAAAAATAGGTGAAAAAGATTGCTCACAAACATTAAATGAATACAAAGATATGTTTTGTTTAGGAATACGTAATCATGTAGTAAAAAATGTAAGGAAATACATGAGAATAAAACAATCTAACGGGGAGATGATGTAAAGTCACCTTGTGAAAATCCTTGTATGTCATCATTATAATCCTCCGTCTTCTGTCTCACTTCTCTCCAAATAATTCCAAACACAATAGCCAGACGAATCTTCCAGAAGCTGCTCTCTTTTTTTCTTAAAAACCTTCCACAATTTCCCCCTGAATTAAAATAATGTCCAAACCACTGGGCTGTAACCTCATTATGGGCAGAGATGGTCAATCTCTCCCTGTGTTCCCATTCCCAGAACATTTCCTTACATATGAGTATAGTCCTAGAGCAAACACACCATGACTAAAGAGCCTTGAAATGATTGGGTTTTGTTCAAATTGTTCAATTTATGAGTTCTTATGACAGTAAATCTAACTTTGATTTTTTTTTTTTTGCAAATAATGTCAAACACTTTTGGGGAAAATTAAGGTTATATCTTAAATTTAGCAAAATTAGATACAGAACATGAAGCATGAATTAAGGCTACAAGTATGATTTTAAAAATCCCATATACTTGTACGAGTGTGTGGTGTAGCACGATGTATCTTACCATTACTGTGTGTACTGAAAGAACAGTCAGAGAATTGCCACAGGGAAATAAATAGAATGAAATGATGTTTGAATAGCTACAGCAGACAAAATACATTCATTATAACTCATTAAAAAAATGTTCTCGCCTGTGAAGAATACATGATGAATTTTGGGTAATAGTGTTTTCCTCCTCCAATAGTATAAAATAAAAAAGTTTGAGGGAATTCCTGTTTAGAATGAGATAAACTTGTGGAGAAGTGTCCTTGGCCTACCAGATATGTGGGGATTCTATACCCAAAGCCAGCAGCATTTTGGGTCGGCTCTCTTCAAATGGTCTCGCAATTCAGAATCATATTCCCTGGCAGTGATGTGTGTCTATTCATTTGACTATAAGATGCATACAAAAATACAGAGGAGATATTTCTTGGTTGATAGTAGCATATTGCTGGCATAAAATCTCAGGTATGTAAGACACGTAACTTTTAAAACTTGTCATTAACTCAACTTCATTTTTTATTTAAGTCTGTCTTTAGCCAGGCCTTCAGAAAGTTCTGAGGATGTCAGTTCTTCCTGGGGTTTCTTCCTTCACCCCATAATTGTGCCAGAACTCTAGTATCTTAACCATTTGTCCTGGGAGGATGGGGGGAGAAGTATGAAAACTCGCTATTAGTATACCAGGTCATGGCTGAGATGGCTTGTCACCTTTATCCATCTTTCAGCTCCCAAGAGCTTCTGCTGCTTTGTGCGACACTTGAGGTACAGGTGTCCTTTGCCATGTTGTCTGTGGTCTGGTCAAGTTGAATGGATAAAGCAGACATGACTCTCTTGAGTCAGAAAATAACTTGGCAGTAGAATTTCCAGGAAAAGGGAAGTAGGTGCTCTCAGCACCCCCATCCACAGACTTCTCTTTCTTTCTTGCCTAAACTTTGCCGATTCTCAATTTCTTTAGCCACTCTCACTATTGTCTGAATAGCCTTCTTCTTACCTCCTCTTGAATACTTTGCAAATTCTCCTAAAAGCTTAGACTTGGGGAAATTAGAATCCGAATGATTTACAGGCTCTTTGTACTTTCTTCTCTGTCACATCTCTCCCCTGAGGCAATGAACCCAGAGCATTTTATCTCCTTGAATGGAAGAAAGGAAATAGGGCAAAGCACAGAGAGAAATATCACGGCTTCATATGTTAACACATTATCCTTTTAAAATAAAAGGAGCATGAGATAGACATAGATTTGCCTACCAGTTCTAGCGATGTGGACAACTAGCCATAGAGCAGTGGCTCTCAAAAATTGCTTCATGTTAGAATCACCCAGGGAGCTTTGAAAAAAAAAAAATACTGTTGCCTGACCCAGATTAATTAAACCAGGCTATCTGGGGAGTGAAGCACCCCCCCAAAAAAAAAAAAAAAAAAAAAAAGATACTAAAAGTATTCTGGGTGATTCTAACGTGCAGACAGAACTACTGCCTTTGAACTGTGCTACTCAAATGTGGTCCCGAGTTGCAGTTCCTTCATCACCTGGGAGCTCCTTAGCAATGCAGACTCTGAGGTCAACCTCAGACCTAGTGAATCAGAATCCCTATGCTTTAACTAGTTCTCCAGGCGATTCTTATGCACACTCAGAACCAAGAAGCTTGGCCATCAAGGAACTTAACAGAGGTCACATGTAGGGCCATAACTTCCCTTGTGATTGAATTAGAGCCATGCGTTAGAGTAGGATCAAAGTTGAAAAAGAATGATAGTATCTACACAATCTCGTATGGTTGGAGATGTTTTGTGGCCCCAAAATGTTCCAGAGATAGACAGACTTTAAGGGCTTTCTTGGGTGTCACATTCCTCCTCACAGATATTTTCATGTTGTAAAATACTGTTCTTCTATTATGTCCCTACAAATTCCTAGGAATAAACATTGACATGTACAGCATGTAGTGTTGAGATAAGATTGTTCTGATATCCCAGCTGTCGTTTAGCAGCTATGCATTCTGTCTCATAACAGTGTTTTTCTTATATTTCCTAGTACTCTACAGTATAAATTATTCTGTATGCAATAGTCCCTCTTTACCGGAGGGGAAGGGAATATGTTCCAAGATATCCAATGGATGCCTGAAATTGTGGATAGTAATAAACCCGAATCAACGTCTTCAACTCTGCTGGAAATGTGGCAGCAGCTTCTTCTTTGGCAGACACAGTCACTCCAGTAATCTTATATTTTTCAGTCCAAACCAATTCCTGAATCTGTGTAATCATCCCTTACTTGGCATCATTCATTCCTGGGGACCTCTTTCTGAAGTCTCTATATGGGCTCAATGCTTTCTGGTGCAACACATTGCCATCAATCGGAACATGTTTTCTGTTCATGTCTTCTACCTACAAATTTAATGCCTTTTCCATCTTAACTAAGCATTTATCACCCACTGTGGCTATAACTTTTGCAGTCTGAGGTGCAATAACAAAACTAGCATTTCTTTTTTCGTCTTCACAGTTTCATGGATAGAACTCATTCTTACCGTAGATCTTAGCAAACTTACCATATGATTTTTTTCTTCCTTATTAAGTTGAGAACGTTCACCTTTTAACTTAAAGAAAATGCTTTATGGCCCCTTTTATGGGCAGACCTGAATTGTCAGTATCACCTCTCTTCCCTTTGGGGCCATTATTAAATGAACTAAGGGTTACCTGAGATGGTGGCTACTAAGTGACTGATGGGCAGGTAACGTATACTATGTATGCTGGGCAAAGGGATATTTCCCATCAAGGTCGAAGGAGTGGGGTTTTATCACGCCAGTCAAAACAGCACGAAATTTAAAACTTATACATTGTTTATTTCTGGAATTTTCCATTTAATAATATTTTCATACCTTGATGGATTGCAGGTAACTGAAACTATGAAAAGCAAAATTGCAGGTAAACGAGGACTACTGTACATTATCTCACTTCAGCCTTAATATATCACTTAATTGATGATGAAACTGAGGTTATGAGAATCTAGTGACTCAGGTTCTCTAAGGCCTAGTAGTTGATAAGAGTCAAAAAAGATTTATACCATGATTCTGAATCCAATTACAGGACTTTTATCCATTCTCCACCCCCTCCCCCCATATACAAAGTGTTTTTGAGTTTGGCTAATTTCAGTTTATTCCTCATATCTTATTCCCTTTTTAATGAAATGGAAAAAAAATCTTAAGTAAAGCTGTAGTGCTCACACAACATATAGATATTTTTGTGTTAAAGCCAATAAAAGTAAATGAGCTTTCATTACATAAACAGTTCCCAATAAGACAGGTTTGTTTTGTTTTTTAAATGGGGGGAGGTTTGAGAAACAAAGGATTGTCAGGAAAAGAAAATGGGAAAGCATAAAGTAGGCAAAATGGTTTATTCCCTGGAGGTATCTTAAAATTGAGATGGCAAACTGAATATAAACATGTGGAAAGAAGACCTGAGAATATTTCAAACAGTACCATTTAATGCTATAGAACAACCATTAAGATATAATTGGCAATAGGACAATAGCACCTGAAGAGTTTTCCCAACAGTAGGATGCACTTCTATAACAGCTACTTTTTCCAGGTTAAAAAAACCCAAGCTTTGTACATACTTGAGAACGGGAAAAGAAAAGAAAAAATATGTTTCCAGGTGGGAAGTCATTAGAATATCATTTGCTAAACTACTTTATATAAATTATTAACCTTAGGGCACAATTTTGAGCTTTTTCCACACATAATATTATATGTTGAATGTTTTTTTCTGTTCATTCACTTCAATTATATGTTTTTTCTCTGTAAATTCACTGCCTTTTGACAACTTTATATATCACTTCATTATTAAACTAGCATACTGATTGCAATAGAAAGATATTGTGTTCTATATCATTTGTTAATTTCTGCTGTGCAGCTTGAGTAAATTTAAATTCTCCCAGCCTGAGGAATATTCTTGGTTTTCAGTGTTACATAGGCATTTTAATAAAAATATAAAACCTTTTAGGTTTTTGGAAAGCAGGTATATCAGAAGATAATATGCTGTCCAAAAGTGCCTTAAATCACCCATCCGCTTAGCTTTTGAAAATGTGCTATACCTTTATACACCAGGATGTTTGTGATCTAAGAAAGCAACTTTAATAATTAAAATGTTTCTTTTACTCTGGTAAGTCAAACCTAGTATGATATGTTACTTCTTATTGCGGTATTTCAAATTGTGTGTGCTTAGGGGACTAAATGTTTAGTTTTGATTTATCATCTTGTGAGTCAAATACTTTTAATTGCTTTCCTATAAGGTAAAGTTTTATTCATTTCAATTTCACAAATAATTCATGAGGGCTCATGAATATGCATATTCTATCTTACGTAGCATAACATTATTAATCAGCTTTTTCCTCAGAGTAATAGATTAAATAAAATGGGATTTAGAATAACAGATTATACACAAAAGGATTTACAGAAAATAACTTTTATCTGTCTTGGTTGTTTTAAAAAATGTATTTCAATTGTTCAAAGAAGGTCAATTCTCAACATTTGTTATAATCTATCATTTTTCCAATAGTACATGTTAATTTGTGTACATGATAGGACTGAAGATATAAAATGGACAAATATGTGAGCCTAGAAGAAATGAACAGGTTTATTCAGTATAATTTTATTTACACATCTATTTGTTTTATCTAAAATGTCCTACTACCCTTAAAAGTAACTGTATCCAGTATAAAATTTACATATGTTTGTATTTCTAAAATGCATATTTGGAACTTAAAATTCACTTTTCATAGTTAAGAATTAAGTCTATACGGACACCTGTAATTACAGCATAAAACTCTTTCTTAGGGTCAAAATTTGAATAACTTTTAGTAGAAAAATGTAGTCTGGTATTTCTTTCTACCCTCACTGACTGTTCATAGGCAAGCAGTAGTAGAAATTTATTTTAGTTATTTTGCTTACCATAATTAGTCTTAGATATACCAACTTAAATGCACATACTAACATATAAACGTTTATGTAAGTAAATGTTCAACAGCACTGTTATGTTATAATATATTATACTTAAATAATTGGGAGAGTTCAAAAAATATTTCAATCTAATTCTCTGAGCTGATAACTGTACAAATTTTATTTCATTTATGTTGGTGACCTAATCAGTTACTTTCTTTTGAAGAACACTGCATTAATATCTGCTGTTCTGTGGTAACACAATGTAGTTGTGTTATTTATTTAAAAAGTCCAATACCAGTTTGCTTCTTAAGAAATTCACCCAGTTTGCTAATCGGCCAAAATAGAATTATGTAGCACAAAAGAGCTATCTCATGTTTGTTTGTTCCAGCAATGAGGGAAATTCACCAACACCAGCCATTTGGCTTTTCTCATTTGACCAGGCAAAGAAATTCTCCCAATGTGTAACCCCTCCCTCTGCAATGATGAATAAAAAGTTTGCAGCAGAGTTGCTGTCTGAGGAGTTATAAGGCGAAAACTCTCAGGATTCTTTAAAGAGTAAGATAAATAGGGACATATAAATTTCGTTTACATAATTAGTGAAATAAGGATGTTTTGAAGATAAATGCGCACACACAGCTTTCTTCCACGTTTTCCCTCTTCCCTCTTTTCTTTTCAATCTTTTGTAAATTTCTCAGAAAACTGTCAGAGAACGACACATAAGAAGTTATTGCTTCATAGAGGTCTTTAGGGTTTTTTTTAAAGCACAGAATATTTTTTTCTTCTGAACTTCTGTGGACTCCTCCATGTCCTAGGATACAAGTCGTGATAAAGGGAATAGCTACATTTTTAGAGAACTGAATAGCTATTGCCTATCAGAGAATTTAAAAATCTGTGGTGATTCCCTATTCAATATATACTAGAGTTTTGTGTATGTATGTAATAGTGGAAACAAGCTTTGACAAATGTGTCTGGAATACAAAAAGAAGGCACACAAAAATTGAGGGTAAGAAGTATTAAGGAGTCCATCTGGGGAAATAATAGTCATCACTGAACTGAGACATACACAAAAAATAACAACAGAAATGAATTCTTATATTTAAAGAGATCAATCATATTATTAAATGCATATAATAGAATTTTAGAACTAAAAGTGAACACTTAATTCTGTTCCTTGAAATATAAGTTCTTCGGTGTGTGCTTTGGTATTCAATTTGAAGAATGTTGTCTTAAGAAAAAGCTAAACAGTGTTTTGTTTTGATTTTTAACTTGAAGACTCCTTAGCATCTGTAATTTGCTTACAAGCATTGTGAATTAGCAGGGTAAATACCACATTAGTTGAGGATGGCCAAATCTGTTATGAAACATCTCGTACGTCTTGTTAGATTTGCTTCCCACAGAACACTATTTACTGTTAATCAAGTCTAAATTCTCTCTCTCTCTCTCTCTCTCTCTCTCTCTCTCTCTCTCTCTCTCTTTTAGCTTTTGTAACTTTCTAATTTGATTCCCCACACCCCAACTTTCTATATAACATAGTCTATGTCTGGAGATAATAATAACTGTTAGACCAAGATAGTCCAATGTTCCCCTCAGGTTGACCAAATTTTGGGCAGGCTTCTTCCAGATTACAGGCCCCTGACCTTCCTCTCCTTAGAGCATTTACTTTAGAAAATTTGTAATTGTAATTTCTTTCTCTACCCCTTTGAGATGTAAATCTTCTCCCAGCCTCTTTCCTGTTCATAGCTCAGGGATGTCTTTCTCAAGGACATGGAAACCATCCCTTTGAACTTGAGTCCTCAAGAAAGAAAGTATGTCTTTCTCCCAGTCGTTGGAAGAGAGTGGAACCCTAATTTGGACAAAGAGCCAGTTAACAAACACAGATGGCCTAATCGCATGTACTAACCTCCCTTATACTGTCCTCCTTTACTTCTTCCACTAGCTCACCATGGTGGTTAAGAACTCTTTTATTCTAGTGGACTTGAGTTCAATCTCTCTCTCCTGTTGGAATAGTCTTGCCATCCATTGCAGTAGTCTTAAATAAAAGTCTTCCTTGCCTGTTTACTTTGTCCAATGCAATTTTTCTTTGATAATCCTTAGATCACACAAAAACCTACACAACCATGACTAGATAGTAATACTCCTGAATACCAAGCACATCTTACTAAATGGGTTAATGTGTATGGTACATTAGTGCGCTAAGAAAGAAACATTAAATATGACAATGGTTTGCATTCCTTTGTTTGAGAACATTTGTTGTTTTTATTTTCTATGGTAATTACCTGAGAGATGGGGTGGTGTGGTGTATATATAATACACTACCTGGATGCTTTATTCACGTAATTACATTTATTAGAACTATTGTAAAATACAGCTTTAGAGAAGTTCTCTCATGCCTTTTCTAGTACAGAAGGGTTTGTTTCATTTTGTTGCCGTACAGTCTGTTGAGAAACAGAAGCAATTTTTAAGTGTAGTTCTCCAATTAAAATCAGAAACAAACCCTGAAGGCACGCATCCATTCGTTAGATTTCATTAAATGGTTTTCTCTAGTTTAACAAGCAACCTTAAGTTTTGTGCAGCTATTTTCTTTTTATGACCTAATTTGTGTTAGACTATCTACTCAGATTTATTCTCCCTAAATTAGAGTTTAATTATAAGACCTGTTTGGAACATTCTAGAAACTTTCATACAAAGACCTTGGACTTCTTAACAGTATTATGTTATAATTTCTGAAGACAAGAAAACAAGGATTAATCACTAGGTGGTTAGGGTAAGTTGTAGAATAATTTGGAGATACTTAAAATTAATAAATGAATAAAACAATTTATTCAGTCAGTTAGTGGCATGATTTGGATTCTCATATATACTAGTGCCCATTTCTTTCTTCTACATTCTATTTCCTTCTCCAAACCTGGTTCTTTCCATGTTGAACTGCATCCAGGGGAGGCTGAATGGCAATTTAATAATGTAGTTGCGTAAATTATTGAAAATTGCTAAGAATCTTCAAATTGTAAGGCTGGGCAAAATAACAGAATGGTTGACTTCATTACCTTGTATAAATTATTTATTTATCTATTCACTTAATAAGTCGTGGCTACCAGTTAAAGTTTTTGAATGTAAGTAAAATAGTGATGTAAAGCCTGGGGAAAAAATAAGAGGGAAATGGAAAACTTTCGATGTGTGAGTGGGGGTTAGAGTATATATCTACATTGAACCTGTCGCCTCTTCTTCTTTTCAACTTCTGTACTAATAGTGTGTAAGTCAGCTGTATTCCGTGAGATCAGCTGCACTGCAGAATATGGAAAGGGTAGGAGAAGGTGGATCATTTCCAGGTAGAATTCATTTCTGCCTGACTCATTCAGCTCTTCCCTTGTCCTGTACCCCCAATCAATTTTGTTCATTTACTCTCTGTAAACCTGGTGGCAAGAATTGTGAAATGATAGGAAAACCAACCATCTGCATCCAACTGAATAATGAAACAATGTCTGGTCTGGCAGGATAACTCGAGTTTGTGAGGGCCTGAAAGAAAAAGCCATGCCTGAAATTGTCAGTGAATATATTAATAGACCTAAGTTAATTATCCCTGGGGATTGTCATGTACTAGTCGGTGCTGAACAAAACCTTTGCATTCTTATTATTTTTAAAAATGTATATTTGAAATCTTAGTTTTTGAAAACTAACCTGAATTATCAGCCTTTCTCAGTCTTAGGAATTGATTTTATGTGACTGCCACTGACTATTAAGAAACATAATTTGATTGAAATGGAAAGAGGGAATTAACATTTTTGAGTACCTGGTCTGTGCTAAGCATTTTATATACTCTACATCAATAACTTTTCAGTTCTGTCCGTTGCTATGTATTATTATCCTATTATAAGTTGGGGAAAGTAAAAATCTGAGACATTAAATAACTTTCTAGGGTTCAACGTCTTATATTTGAGATTGTTGATTTCCAATAAATACTTCTATTACACCAGTATGCAAATTCCTTAGTGGTTTATGAAATCTCTTGCATGAACGAAGGCAATTCTTTCTGAATCTTCCTAACCAGAGTCATTTAGAACCATATGAAAAATCACTGCCAACAAAATCTATCTTTTTTTTTTGTTTTCTTTTTTCCTTCCCTCCTCTGTGCTCTCTTTCCTTCCTTTCATACCACTACTCCGTTAGGTCTTCCACCTCCACCCTTAGAAAACTTGTGATAACATCCTAATAATTTTACTTCCCAAGTTTTGTCCATATTTTTATAATAACATACAAATGCAAATTATACCTACACACAAATGGAGGTTATTCTTTCTTTCAATATAAGATTGTATGCAAACTCTGCATTCTGCTTTCCTCACTCAAGAATACCTCATGGAAATTCCTTCAGGTAGCAGGTATAATTCTGATTTATTTCTTTTAATTGCTGCATAGTATGTTATGGTATGGACATACTATATTTTTTCAACCATTCCCACTATGACCTATACTTTAATGAAGTATGCGTACATTTGTATTTGAATACTTGTGTTTTTGTTTCTGTAGATATAATTCTAGAACGGTATTTGATAGCTCAAGTGGGACATTGATTTCTAATTTTAATAGGTGTTACCTGATTGCTTTCCAGAAAGGCTTTAAACAACTCCGGTTTTGTTTCCTCCTCTGAGGGCATCCTTTATCAGCATCCCCTCCAACAATAAGTGTTACTGCTCGTTTTTTTTTAGCGGTGTGCCTGTTCAATGGTGGTGAAGTGATATCTCAATGTTACTTAATTCACATGTCTGACTGCCAGTGAGTTTGAACAAGTATTTCTTTACCTTGGGATTTACTCTTGAGGTATTCGTTTTCCCATATCCCTTCCCTTTTTCTTGTGAATACTCCAGAGCTTTGCATTTTGTTAAGGAATATATATGAATGTCAAAAGCTTGTATATGTGAAACACGTATACATGAAAGTAATCCACAAAATCTACTCAGCATGGACGTTTGGGAAAGAAATTTTATGCAGAACAAGAGGAAATAACTACGTTTTTAACCTCATTATAGGATTGTCTGTCAGTAATTAATTAAATGTTGTCTTAACCTAACTGGCCATGGGCCTTGTGCTCAGACTCTAGAGATGGCTTACATTCACATTGTTCTGTGGTTTGTCGTTTAGGAATTGTTAGTTAAGTACATAGTATTAAGTAAGGAAGGATTATGGGAAATTATTTTAGTTTTTGCAAATTCTCAATTTTATGGTAGCAAAACATTTCCTGTTGAATACTTCACAATTTTCTTTCCAATTCATTGTTTGTCTATTGCCTTGGTTTTTAGATCATTTGCCATGTCAATGTTTAAAATATTTTATGGGCAGAAATGGCTATCTTTGATTTTTAAATTTTTTTTTAATTTTTTAAATTTATTGGGGTGACAATTGTTAGTAAAATTACATAGATTTCAGGTGTACAATTCTGTATTACATCATCTATAAATTCCATTGTGTGTTCACCACCCAGAGTCAGTTCTTCCATCACCATATATTTGATCCCCCTTACCCTCATCTCCCACTCCCCAACCCCCTATCTTTTACTGATAGATTCTGGTTTCTTCTTGTGATTAAGAAGGTTCCCTTCACCTCCCTACCCAGGTAAGGGATGCATCTCTCAACATGTTTAATTTTATTTTGCATATGGCCTAATATTAGTGTACAAGTTTCCTTTTCTTTCCCCAGATAAATAGCCAGTCTGATACAATCTTATAAATAAGTTTTTTTCCCCATTAAATTGAAATACCGGTATTAGTGTATAGGAAATTCTCATATATACTAGTATCCATCTATTTCTTCCATATCCTATTTCTTCCATCCATCCATCTATTTTTATGCCAATGATGTATTCATCCAATTATGGGAAATTTTTATATATCATTTAAAATGATTTTATATATCATTTTATATGTCATTTTATATATCATCTGTTAAAGCAAGTCCATTTTCACTACTTTCACTGTTTTTTCTTTTTTATTACTCTTGGATTATTTTCTTCTGTATGAACTTTAGGATCCATTTATGAAAGTCAACTTAAACACTTGTTAGCATTCCAATTGGAATTGCATTTTATTTCTATTAATTTAGGGAGAATAGTAGTTTATGATAGTAAATCCTTTCTTAAAAAGAGTGGTATGAGTTTCCATTTGTTCAGATATAGTTTTATATTAAACAATAAGTGTTTATTGTTTTTCTTATATAGTTCCTATTTCTTTCTTGTTATGTTTGTTTCTAACTGTTTGTAGTTTTCAGTGTATAGTGAATACCATATGTTTCCCAGTTTCATTTTTAGATTTATATTTGCTTTAGTTCCGATATATACATGTTTCTAGAATGAGTTTACGGGTTTAATACATTTATGGGTACAATGCAATTTTTCCTTTGTGAAACATATGAAAGGATAAAAGCAGAAACCAAAGTGTACTTTTGCTTTTAAAATGAGAAAAGGCAGTACATCATTATTTTCCCACTAAAGGACAAAGCCCATTGTTTTAACTTGCCAATATAACTATGACAATCTTTATGGTGTCTATCCTACATATATTTTTTGTACACTTATATACATATGCAGAAATACACATAAACACACATCTACACTAATTAAAGCTCTTTATCAAAAATTTTAAATAGCAGCCTCATTTGAAATTTTCAATAATATAAAGTACACTGTAAATAAAATTATTTAACATACATTTCTGCGTACTTTCCCAAGTATTTCTCAGGATAATTTTGAGAAATAGAATTCCTGGGTCAAAGGCAATGCAATAATATTAATAGCTAAATTTGTTGCATGATTTCTGTGTATGAGGGAGAGATTCCTAGTTCTCATGCATATTTACTTCTCCTTTCCATCATGGACTCAAAGACAATGGGACGATACTTCCCAGCCTCCTTGCATGTACATGGAGTCATGTGATGAGTTATGGCCAATGGACTCTGAGCAAATGGTTTGTGTCACTTCTGGTCAGTAAAATTCGTCTTTCCAAACCTTTCGTTTTGTTTATTCATGACACAAAGACACTGCGGGAAAAAATGTGGAGATGATGAAGCCATGTGATTCTGGAGGCACCATTTGATAAGAGAGGCAAATATTGGAGAGCTCACCGACCACAGCAAATTTTGCAATGAGAGATTACATCACTTGCCTAAGTTTACACAGCTTGTAATCTCATATGCCATGTTTCATAACCAAGCAGTCTTGCTACAGAACCCATCCTGTGAACTCCTACGTTATTCAGTCTCACACTATATGTTTATTATTCCAAGCTATAGGCCCACCACTATTTCCTGAAAGTGCCATTCTCTGTCAAAGTCTGATAATAGGTATTACTAACATTGAAATCTATTTCAGACTGATGGGGTAAAGTTAAAATTAATTGCTATTTAATTTACATTGAAAAGTTTCACATGAGACTGAGTACTGTATAATTTTTATTTACTATATTGATAATGGAAAGTATATACATTTTGCCTATATTTCTAGTATATTATTCTTGTTTCATAATAGTTCATTAACTATAAGAAAAAGTAACTTGTTATTATAGTGTCTTGCCTAAATTGTGAAAGTTTTATCTACCTTGAAGCTTTTTTTTTTTTTTTTTATCTTGTATTTCTCTCTAGGAAAAATCATCCGCAAAATTTTACCTTTTTTTCTGACTTTGTTGTCATGGTTAGAAAACTTTGCCTCACATTAAGATTATAAAATAGTCAACTAATACTTTTTTATTTTAATTAAAATAGTATATCAGGATCAAATTTTATTTTTGTCCAAATGACTAGTGATTTTTTTTATTCTAACAAATTTGTTTCAGAATTTTCTTTCCTTGGTAATATCAATATTTGGCCTATTTCTGTTTTATTGATTCATTTCTGCTTTGATAGTGTACTTTAAAAAATTAGTTTTGAGTTCAGACACAGAAAGGAGAGACTCTTGTATTCTGGCTTACTCTTCAAATTTGAAATTCAGGAAAATATAGGATGTTAGAAGCAAAGACATTTAAAAGTATAAGAGGTCACATGTCTACAGGGTTCCTGAATGGTGATCTTGGTATCCTTTCACTGAAACTGAACCAAGAGATTAAGATTTGGTGTGGAAGGAATTCAAAGAGAATGACCATCTATATATCAGATATCAATGACTAGCTGATATCAATCCACTGGCCTGCTACAAGTAGTTCTAGAGAGTTCAAATGATCCTTTGGTATTGATCTCAGTTCTCTAGTAAAGTTCTCCACCTTGTTATTTTTGTTTCTGGACATACCAATCACAATTATTTTAAAGTCTGTGTCTGAAAACTCTAATTTCTGTATTATCTGAAAGTCAGTTTCTATTGTCTTGTCTTGATTTTTTTCTTCGTTCTTTCTTATAATATGTTTGATTTTTTTTATTGAATGGACATTTTATATATACAAAATTGTGAGAGCTCTGGATTAGCTATTAGTTGCTGCTATGGAATTAAAGCAAATGCAAATAACCTGAATCCATGTAGGAATGGTGATGCTTTGAGGTGGGCTTTGAGTCTTTCTTGTGTTCTTTCTTTACAGAGTTCTTTCTTTCTTTCTTTCTTTCTTTCTTTCTTTCTTTCTTTCTTTCTTTCTTTCTTTCTTTCTTTCTTTCTTTCTTTCTTTCTTTCTTTCTTTCTTTCTTTCTTTCTTTCCCTCCCTCCCTCCCTCCCTCCCTCCCTCCCTCCCTCCCTCCCTCCCTCCCTCCTTCCTTCCTTCCTTCCTTCCTTCCTTTACTCTTACTGTGTAGTTCTTCAAGATTCAAAACTAAAATCCTGGGCGTTTTATCATGGTCTCTCTTCCTTGGTAAGTCATAAGCTCTGATTTTCACCTCTTTAAGCACCATGCGACTGCCAAAAGTTCAGTTAGGTCGTCATTCTCTTCAATGCCATTCCCCCCTTGGCTTTTCTCTGCTCTCGTTGCTTACTTATGAATCATGAATACCTTGATAAGAAAAGCAGTTAAGGCTGTCAGGCTAACCTTTCTATACTTTTCTTCTCCCTGGAATGTTGGCTTCTCAAGTCTTTCCTATTTTATTAGCCCTGAAAACCAATTTTTATCTGGATCCCATGAAATTGCCAAAAGTTCTCTTCACCTTCTCTGCCTCTTCAAAGTCACTTTCTGGTTGACTTTCCAGTTTCTCCAGCTTCCACCGATCAGGAGTTGATGAATGTTTTAAGGTAAAAAGCCACAGAATATCAGGTTGTCTCAATGAATTTCCTGTCATTTCTCGTTTTGTTTTTTACTTAATCCAGTCTATCTTCTTGTTTTTATGTGTGTGGAAGATTTGGTCTGCTACAAGCTATTTCACCATTATCAGAAATGAAACTTCTATTCATTGACGTTTACAACAAAATTTTCCACAAATATTGTGAACCATGCTTCTGTGTTTAGAAAGAATTATTTGGAGTACTGCTAGCTTCCTTTTTTTTAATTTAATTTTTTTTTTTTTTAAATTAAGGGTAAGATTTGGAGATCTGGCCAAAAATTTGTCTAGGTTGGGTGCAGATAGGAGGTGGAAAAATAAATTTGTATACATTTTTTTCTGACTAATTGGTATGGGAAGCAAAAGAAAGAGCTGGAGAGAGAGAAGTAAAGGAGGCCATACTAATTTCTTCCAAATTCCTGTCTGGTCTTAGGGGAACACTGAGAGCAAGGAACTTTTGCCCATTCTCTGTTCAAAACTCTATGTCAAAAGGTGCCTTGCAATGTCATTGTCATTGCAAAGTTAACTTGGAAGGGCAATGTTTCCAGGAGGAGAGCAATCCTGAGGTGCGTGTCTTTAGCAGCCCCTTGCTTCCCCATATCCTACATGGGGCTCCAAAATAGTTGAAGAGCATGGCAGAATGGAGTAGTGTTTATGACAAAGAATACTGTGGAATGAAGGCTAAAGAATAGATTTCTCTGGCCAGAAACAATTAGAAGTGAAACTAGCACCCGGTATGGATTATTGTGCCAGGGGGAGCCAGCCAGGAGCAGGAAAGGGTAACCAGGGAGCCACTGCAAACATGGCTTGATGCATCAGAGACCAGATCAAGAATAATACCTGCCACAAACTCTCATGGCATTGGGGCAAGCAGCAACTAGGTGAGTAAGAGACAAGGACACAAAGATAAGACGCTATCAGCACACACCCAAACACTAGCCCAAGCCAGGAAGTTACTTTCCATTGACTATATTTCTCCATGACCCCAAAATGGGCCAACTGGGATTCTATCACATGTAAATAGATGATTTTGGGGAGGAGAAGCAAAGGGAGGGGGAGATTCCCAAGAGACTAAGGCTTGTGCTCCAAAGAAGAAATGCTCTTACTGGAAATTGAAGGTTTGATTTCAACTTGAATATTGCCGAAAGCAACTGAATATTTAAGTGATATTTTAAATCATATTGGACTTTTAATTAAAAGTCATACCTACTGACTAATGGATGGAGGTTCAAGAGGAAAACCAGAGGATCTACATGTTCCTTGAGTATTTGAATGACAAGTCCATAGAATGAGTGTAAATAATAATAATAATAATAAGTTCATGAAGCCAAACATTCTTATTGAACTAGACAATGCAGAACATACGCAGAACGTTTGAGCTAGGACTAAGGAAAAGAAAAATCAGAATGCAGAAAACGTTTGAAAGCTGGTGTGGTTTTTCTGCAGTCCTTTTCGATAACAAGCTATTTTTAATTTACTCTTGTCATGCTGTTGTGTCTTAGACTTCTTTACTCCATCTTTAGCTTCTTAATCTAGGACTGGAAGTCTGAATGTGGCATTAGCTGATAGGGGGGCACAATACATATTGCATGTGAAAAGCAATGAGCTGATTTGGGGCCACCCTCCTTCTGCTCAGCCTCATTAAATTATGGCAGAAAATGTTCCCTGAGGTTCTTATTAATAAGTAACTTCCTATAAGCTCTCTCTAGTGTATATTTAGAAGTCACTATCTACTACTTAAGATGATGTCCCTGTTAGATATTTTGAAATGTTGCATTGCTCCCCGTTCTTAAATAAAGTAATTTATCTAGTGAAAGCAAACACTGAAATAACAAAAATAGAAATTTTCAGGCCTCTCTCCTTGGCTGTGACAATATAACTTCAATCTTCACACACACACAGATATCAGTTAATTAGACCTATGCATTAATTGTTTAGTCCTTGGGGAGTTTGACATTTTCTTTTGACTCTAAAAACTCAACTTCAGTCCTAGATTTATCTGGGTGATAAATGGGAGGGGTGTTTGGGGGGCAGCATGAAAAAGGTGAAGGGATTAAGAAATATAAATTGGGAGTTACGAAATAGTCATGGGGATGTAAAGCATAGCAAATATAGTCAATAACAAGGTAAGAGCTACTGTTTTTCCCTGAAAATAAGAACTGTCTGGACCGTTAGGTCTAATGTGTCTTTTGGAGCAAAAATTAATATAAGACCTGGTATTATATTATAGTATATTATAAAGACCCAGTCTTATATTATGTTATATTATACCCATATTATATTATATTATATTATATTATATTATATTATATTGTATTGTATTGTATTGTATTGTATTGTATTGTATTGTATTGTATTATATTATATTATATTGTATTGTACCCTTATATTAAATTATATAGAAATAAGACTTTATATTAAAGATAAAGTCTTATTTATATTAAAATAAGACCAGGTCTTATATTAATTTTTGCTCCAAAAAACACATTAGAGTGATGGTCTGACTAGGTCTTACTTTTGAGGAAACACAGTATACATAGTGCCAGGTGGGTACTAGGCTAGTAAAGGGGGTCATTTCTTAAATTATATAAGTGTGTAACCACTATGCTGTACACCTGAAATTAATATAAAATAATATTGAATGTCAACTGTAATTAAAAATTTAAAAAGAGGTGAAAAGTGAAGGGGAATAAAAGAAATAAATAAATAAAATGTATAATTTGAGAAAAAAAAAAGTAAATCCTAAGAGTTTTCACCTCAAGGAAAAATACTTTTTTCTTTTCTCTTTATATGGTATCTCTACGAGATGTTGGATGCTAACTAAATTTATTATAATCATTTTACAATATATGTAAGTCAAACCATCATGCTGTATACCTTAAACTTATACAGTGATCTATGTCAATTATATCTCAGTAAAAATGGGGGGCGGGGAGGAAGGAAAAGAAACATGGTGTTTCTTCCTGTTCTGCCACTGGGCTGGCTTCACAGGCATACCATTGCCAAGTCACACAGAGTCCTGTGCCTGAGAGTCTGGTTCTTGGTTTAGTAGTCTGCATTTAAAACTGGCACTGCACAATGTGAAGAACAGTAAAATTCATGCTAATAATTCAAAAACCTTAATTTTTCTTTACTTAGAAGAATTTGTAATGGCAAATAAAAAGCACCATGGCCAGTTGAGAACCATAGAAGAAAGGAAAAAGCTCTCTATTTTTGTACATTTAATGACACTTTTTTTTTTTTGCCTGCATTTTGAACAAGGAGTCCTGCATTTTCATTTTGCATTGGGGTCTGCAAATTAGGTAGCCAGATCTGTCTGCAGCAGTATTAAAAACAGCAGAAGGAAGAAACCAACAAACAAACAAACAAAAAACTCAACTTCAAAGACTGAGGGTATGGAAAAGAGAATGTAATTGCAAACCCCACCCAACATCAGTCCATTTGCATAGTCAAACAGCCTAAGAAAAATGTCATTAAAGCAAAAGGACCAGAATACATAACAATACTCATAGACAATCACTGTAAATTATAGCATGGTGACCAATTACAGTGGAAGAGCAAAATAATTCCAGAAAAATGCAACAACAACAAAAAAATTATAATAGCACAACTGTTCCAGCAATTGTGTGACCTTTTTGAATGTGGCACTGACAACGAATGTTCATATGATAGAAACTTGAACAAAGTAATCTATGAACCCAGGTCAGTTGCCTTCTGTTCTGTAGCTCAGGGGTCAGTATCTTATCATTCTTATAAAGTTCGATTCCAAGAATTCTGTTGTTTACCCTGTAATGGCTGAGATGCTGTATTAAGCACTAGGTTAACTCACACAAGGAATTCAATTACAATGAATTTTTCCTTTATTTCCTTCCTACTTCCTCTTTTCCCTCTTTCTTTCCTTGTTTCTTTTATATTTTGAATAGGTAAAGCATATGAATGCTCAAAAATTTAAGACATGGTTATGTTATGGAAGATGGTGACATAGGAAGCACCAGGAATTAGTTTCTCCACAAAAACAATTATTGAGTTGGCTAAGAATGCTCAGAATCAACTATTTCAGAACTCTGGAGTCTACTCAAATACTTGCAGCATCCAAGATAGTGCTTGATGAAGAAAGAGCCTGGTCAGTTTTGGTGAGCTTTATGTAGCAACTTCAACTCCCAACCAGGATAGCAGCTGTGAGAATGGTAGCACACATTTCTTATATGGTTTTCTGGTATCAGGGTGAGTGACAGAGACCCTGTGCTCCAAAAATTAGGGTTTTTACCAGCCTGGAAGATTGCTGAGGAGCTTACACAGGAGTTGACTGTTGTTTCAATTCTCACAGACAGTAGGAGCTTCCCAGCAGTGTCCGTTGAGGGGATTAACAGAGATGGGGCATTTTGTTTTTCTTACAAATGTACCTAGGAGTTTAAGGAAATCTCTGTCGGGTAACTGGTTCACTATATAGGTAACAGAAGAAAGACTTCAGTGGCCACACATGACAAGGAATATAGTCTTTGTAACCACAGTTTGCAAAATTAATAAATGATGACTGAGGTCTTCATTAAACAACAATAGCAAATGTTGGAGAAGGAGAATAACTTGATTTCCAGACTTTACCACATTATAATATTCAAAGTATCCAGTTATCAACAAAAAAAATTACAAGGCATACAAAAGAACTGACAAAGTATGGCCCATTGACAGATAGAAAAGCAATTGACAAAAACCAACATTGAAGAAGCTCAGACATTGGACTTACTAGATAAAGACTTTAAATTAACTCTAATACTCATACATATGCTCAAAAAGCTGTGGGAAACATGAATGAAAAACTAAAGGGTATCAGCAGAATGGTGTATGAATACATATGGAATATCAATAAAAAGACAGAAATAACGAAAACGAGCCAACTAGTAATCCTGGAGCTGAAAAGTACAGTACCTGATATAAAAATTCACTAGCAGATGCAGCAGCAGAACTGAACTGGCACAAGAAAGAATCAACAAAATTAAAGATGGAATACTTGAAATTGCCCAGTATGAGCAGCAGAAAGAAAAAAGACTGAAGAACAGAAAACAGAACTTAAGGGACCTATGGGACACTATATCAAGCAGACCAACATACAAATTATTGGAGTCCCAGAGAGAGGAGACAGAAGGAAAGAAGTAGAAAAAATATAAGAAATTATAGACAAAAAATTTCCAAATTTGATGAAAGGCATGAATCTACACATACAAGAAGCACAAGAAACTCCAAGCGAGATAAACTCAAAAAGAGAACTGTACTGAGACAGGTTGTAAATAAACTGTCAAGCCAAGCTAAAGAGAGAATCATGAAACATTAAGGGCAATATGATTTGTCACATACATGGGATCCTAAAAAAGACTAACAGCCAATTTCTCATTGTTAATAACAATAATAACAAAAACTAAGGATGTTTATTTCTATTGGACTTGTCCTGTAAGAAATACTAAAGGAAAGTAAAAGAAAATGCTAACAGGAGTTCTCTAGCTGAAATTATAGAAAAGTAAAGAGTAACTCAAAACCATAAAAAGTAATAAGGGTTATTGGGATGGGCAGCTAAATATCTAAAAATAAAGTCTAGTATTATTGTATTTTTGGTATGCAACTCCTCTTTTTGTTTCCCATATAATTTAAGGACAAATGCATAAAACAATAGTTATAAATCTATGTTAATGGGCACACAATATGTAAAGATATAATTTGTAAGATACAATAACAACATAAAAGAGGATAGAGCTAGTAGGTGTAGGGTTAATGTATGCTATTGAAACTAAGTTTTTGTCAATTCAAACTGGATTATTATAAGTTTAGGATGTTAAATGTAATCTCCATATCAATAATTATGAAAGTAATTTTAAAATGTACAGAAAAAATGAAGAAGGAATCAAAATGGTATGCTAGAAAAAAGCAAACATAAAAGAAAGCAGTATTGGAGGAATTGAGAAATCTATCTATCTATCTATCTATCTATCTATCTATCTATCTATCTATCTTTGGTGTCAAAAAAACTATACATATTTTAAGAAAGGAAAACTGTATTAAAATTGTAATACTAAATATATGCCAATAACAAAAGATTAATACAAGTCACGTTTGACTTCTGCAATGACAAGAGGCGCTCAAAGTGGTCACCAGCAGTGTCCAGACACTTCTGATTACGGGGAACTACTGCTTGAGCAACACTGACCAAAGTGTCCACTTGTAGACATTGTTTTGGACCCCCCCCGGTATATCTGTATGTTCTATTGACATGAATGCTCGTGAAGAGAAAGATGCGAAAGAAGCGAAAGAAGTACAGGGGAGCTTGAAGTGAAAACAGAAACATGGTTGTTTAGGTTTAGTTCTTTCTATGTCCTCTGAGAGGAGAGAGAACAGCCAACTTTGTGGCTTTGCATGAATAACAGCAAAACTTGCCATTAACTGGAATTTGGTTCCTTGATACACAGCAGTTATAAATGTCACTGAGTGTTGGCCATGGGTCTGTACATCTCACTTTGGGGGGCAAGTTTAGTAAGGGATGCCTCAGACAACTCTGAAGAGTTTGTTCTTAAAATGTGGTTCTTGTGAGAACCTCCTAATCATTTATTGTCTACTTTAGGGTACCCAAGAGCTACCTGTTTGTTAAAACACAGATCCCTGGACCCTGTTTTCAGAGACCTTGCATTTGTGTGGCTACAGTGACACTTAGACATCTTTCTTTCAAACACCCACTGCCAGTGGTTATGACAGCAGTTGTCAGAGGTCACACTTTGGATATGGTCTTTCCCTGTGCCGATATATTGAAAACCGTTTTTCTGATTAATTAGGAAGGTCTATGTAGGAAATGACTTGTTCTCACTAGGGCAATGCAAGCTGCAACCATAGGAGAAAATAAAGACTGTGGGGCTTTGCTGCCTTTGAAACTTCAGGAGCCCTAAAGCCATAAGGGAATGCGCTGACAGACTCTGGACCATAACGTGAGAAGAGGAGAGTTGGTTAGAAGAGATTATCACAAACAGCAGATTAGTGGTTACCAGAGGGTAAGGCGGGAGAGGAGAGGTAGGAGAAAAGAAAGAGGGTCAAATATATGGTGACAGAAGGAGATTTGACTTTGAGTGGTGAGCACACAATGCAATATATCGATGATGTATTACAGAATTGTACACTTGAAACCTATATGATTTTACTAACCAATGTCACCCAATAAATTTAATTAAAAAGAAAGAGAACATCATGGAAGATATCAGTTCTGAGAGTACATTTACAGGTCTGGCATTTAGCAGATAATGAATTCCCTTCCTTCCTACTCAGAAATTATTAATAGTTTTTTATTCCTAAACAAATTCATTTCCAACTATCAAGTGAATAAGTTGTAGAATTCTTACCCCAACTGCTTCCGCTGAGAAATATCTCTATTTGAGGGTGTTGATTGGTTTACATACTCACTCTATCTCTCTGAAAAATACTCCTTCTCCCTGACATGGGATGCTTGTTATAAAAATGAAAGCTTTGGAATGAAAACAATCGTACAATGGGAAAGAGGGTTTTTCTGTTTTGTTTTGCTTTAACCATTTAACTTGACAAAAAATGTACTTTTCAAGCTGTATTTGAGATATTGCATTGGTTGCTCCCATGAAGCTAGCAGGCATCACGAGGATAATACATTTTCTTTACGTTTGTGTCAGTCCAACTGGCCCTATTTACCCAAAGAGCCCAGGGAGACGGAGGTAACTAAGTGGGGTATCTTGGTGATGGTAAAAACTATTTGGTAAATAACGACAAAAAAAGATCATGAAAATTAAGAATAGGAGGTAATGATGAAAACTCGTCATACTTTAAATACTCTTATGCTGAATCGATGTCTGCTTTGTTAGTCAAAGTTTTCAATTTTCACAAATAGTTTTATTTTAGAACATATCTCATATAAGCTCTGAAATGATTGTGCATCAGAATCACCACTGGAGCTTTATTTAAAAAGATGTCTATCGTGATCTTAGCAGCAATTGAGGTAGATACTGGGGATAAAAAAGTGAAATAGTCCTAGGTTCCTGCCATCAAGGAGCTAACAACCTGGGAGGCAAATAATACAAAATAAGCTGTAAGGCAGCATGGAAAATGTTAGCAGTGTCAACAAAACACTGTAAGAACACAGAATAGAGAACAAGTAATTATGCCTGGGGGGTATCAGTAAAGGCTTCAATGTGAATTTAACATTCAACTTGAACTTAAAAGATGAGAAGTATTTCACCAGGCAGAGACAGACGTAGGCAAATGGATTCTTAGAATAGATAAACTCTTAAGCACAATTTTGTTTTCCCCTGGTAATTTAATAAGTTCTACCATGAGAAAGAGTAACCATTTGGGGTAATTTTTTACTTTATGAAGACAACTTTATGTACCTAAGGTCTTTAATATTAGTTGAAATTTTATGTATAGAAGATTCTCAACTTTTGTTGTGTAGATTAGCCCACATGGTAAATTCTATGAAGCACATTAAAATTTTCAGGTTGCCTTTACTTGTCCAGTACCTGGTCCACAAATGCCAAATATTCAATTAGCAAATTCTTTGTGGCTATTTGCAAACTGCACATATTCAGTATATGTTAGGATAAAAATTCTGAATTGGGAAGTGAAGTCAAAAGGGCATAGTAAAGCATGAGGAAATCTGAAGGGGCATACATGGCTTGAAAGAGAATATTCCATCTTGTAACGTAAGTTTATATTTGAAAAATGGAAACATGAATCCCTTGCTTTTATGATGCAAATAACAAAGAGCAAATCTCTCAGTAATCATAGGTGGTAGGCATACTTCGAAGAGAGAGTGAGAAAGAATTCAGAGTGAGCAGTGTAAAGTCCGTGTTCTTTACCTGAAATGCTTGCTAATGTGTTTAGTACAATTTATCCTGTTGTTTTGTTAGAAATCTTGCCTATGTAAATATGTTCTATCTGAAATTGTACATTTATTGAAAAATAAAGTTCAGGTGTTGGCCATGGGTAAGATGGAGTAAGCACAGCCCAATAAGCACAGATATAAAACCAGGACAAAAGGCATGGGGAAGCTATTTGATGACTTTGAAAAATAAAGAGTAGCAGATTGATTGGGAAATAATTCCAGCATTCAGAATACTATCAAACTAGAGGTGAATTTAACACTTTCTTCCCCTTCAGGTGTCGCACTGCTTGTTCACAGGTGTAGTTGCAGATGTGCTTAGCAATGTAGGGTATGCCTGCTGGAGGACTGAAAAGGATTCCCAGGTAATGGGAAGTATTGGGGAAGATCACAAGAGAAGAAGAAACTTGGGAAAGTGATCCCATACAATTATTTATGAACTCTTGGGCTCATCTGAAGCTGCCATGCCTAGGCCTAATTCTAACAAGCATACCTAAGCAATTGAATGCTGAAATAACAGATAGACCACTTTCCAGGTCCCAGGCTGAACCCCTGAGTGACACTCATGGGAGAGATCCAAACATCAGTCCAAAGGCTTTGGAAGGCTTAAAATCTACACTGATATTAGAGCCAGAGCTCATAGAAGGTGGGTCAGAATTTGCAATCTGAACTTAAATGAATCTTAAAAATTGCTTGCTCAAACAAAAATACCAGTGTTTCTCATAAGATTTGTATAAGACTCAGAATCTCATACCATAATCAAAATGTCCAGGATCTGATCCAGAATCTCTTGGCATATAAAGAACCATGAACATTTTAACTTGCATGGGAAAAGACAATCAGTTAATAAACACCAAAGCCTAAAAATGTTGGAATAATCTGACAAAGACTTTAGACACCTTTTATAGCAATGCTCCAACAAATATAGCCAAACATTGTTCAAAAGAATGGAAGGAAAGTTTCAGTAGAGAAAGAGAAGAAAAGAAGAAACAAATGGAAATTTCAGAAATAAAACAATGTAGCTATTAAAGAAAAGAAATTCACTGGGTATACTCTAGAGCAGAATGGGAATGAAAGAGGATAGAGTCACTGAGCTTGAAGCTAGGTCAATAGAAATTATCCTATGTGAATAAGAGAGAGATAAAGAGTTTTAAAATATATACACAATGGTATAATAGCTATGTATGATGTCAGAAGGGTAGTAGACTTGGTGGGGTTATCACTTTGTGAGGGGTGCAAATGTCTAATCATTATGTTGTTTTGCACCCCTGAAACTAACAATTAAATTGAATTTTGAAAAAAAGAAAAAAGATACGTGCAGATCCTCAGACACTTGTGGGACAATATAAAAAAAATTCTAAGACTTGGGTCATTAGAGTTTCAGAGGAAGAAGGAAAAGAGTGTGATGCCAAAAAAATATTTGAAGAAATATGGCAGAAAACGTCCCCAAATTGGGAGACGTCTACAAATTCGAGCTTAGTGAAACCAACAGGGGTAGGAACGGAGAAAAGAAATAAATTCGTGATCAGATAATCAAACTGCTGAAAACTAAAAAAATAAATTAAAAATAAAAAGCAATGATATTATTCATAGAGAAGTGATGATGTGAATGACTTCAGTTTTCAAGTCAGAAACCAGGGAGAGAAGAAGGAAGTGCCACACTTTTGAAGTGCTGGGGGGAAAAAAATCGTCAACTCAGAATTCTATTATATGTTCAGTGAAAATATCCTTCATGAATGCATGTGATATAATGGCATTCTCAGATGAAGGAAAATTTAGAGAAATGGTTGCCAGCATCTGTTGCCCTTGGGCATCAGCATGGTTTCCTGCTCCACAGCACCAGTATTGGAGATGAACAGAGAAACCAACCCCAAAACGCTTAAGCACTTTAAGCCACTGGCTCATGGACTCCAAGTTCATGAGACTCTTTTGAAGTGCTCTTTGCACAAAGCCCAAACACATTTGTGGAGAGGAGTTTCTTCCTCTTACCAGAAAAAGGTTTATTATCACTGACAGGGTCTGTTGGTGGACCCACGGTCCTGGTTGTGGCAATCATTAAGATTGGCAGTGACTCCTGGCTGGTGGTGGTTGGATGGTCATTGTGCAGAGGGCAAAGAGCTCCCCATGGTACCCAGCAATTCTGGTGTAGAAAATGGGGCAGAAGAGACTGGGACCAGTTGCTGAGAGGGTATAATACAGTAGCTGCGTGGTGGTTTCTGTTACTCAGCATAGAAAAATGGCCTTACTGTATTGGAGATACATGTACAGAGAAAGTGTTGGCATAAACATGCACTCCAGCCTCAAAGTCTCAGCTTCAGCCCTTTAAGCTTGCTCAGTCTCAATATGCAAGCCCAAGGTTGGCTTTTGCTTCTGAAGACAAGTGTGGCCGATGCAGATAACCACCCAATTTGAAGGCTGTGCTTCTTGTCACAGAAGTGACTCCAAGCTTCCTCCCAGCCTAGGACTTCTACCAATTCTAGCTGCTTTTAATCTCTGAGAGGCTTATCTTGCTGTGCTTTCCTCTTTGCAAATGCCAGCTGGGCCTCAGGGCAGGAGGACCTGAGGGAATCGGTCACAGGTCACATTTTACCTGATGTCCCATTTCTTTCAAACCACAATGCCACTGACTCAAGAAACAAGGCCTACATGGTGGAGAAAACTCAAAATGTGAACAGCTAGTGAGGGCTGGCCATCATGGGTTCAAGCTCAGTGTCGGGGCCTGGTGGGAGGGAGCAGGTCCCATCCCTGGGAGGGGAGGGATGGCCCCCCATAGGGCACAGGCAAAGGTGGGCATGGCTTTCGCAGAAAGCATGGACTCTCACCCTCTCACTAAGGCCCGCTTGCACAATTCAGTTCTAAGCATTGGCTTCCCGAACAGCCCAATAATCTATAAGACATTAACCATATTATAAGGGAATCAGATGAAGAAATGTTCTCTACACACCGGTTAGTTGCTTTGCTTTATGAAAATTTGAATGTCATCGTGAAGTTATTTTGTCTCACACCTCAGTTGTCAGCAGGAGGCAACCTGGTTGGATTTACAAGTTGAAACACATCTTTCCCTGCTTCCCTAAAATCAGGCATAACACTAAGGGTTTCAACTATCAAAAAAGTATAACTTTCAGGAGAGCTTGGTGTAGTTGTGTGATCTATTGAAGTTTTGAATACATTGAAATACCAGCATCGTTTCTCCTTATGATTTACTCTGAACAGACAGAGTTGGAATCCAACTATGGATTCAGCAAGTTTTCTCCTAAAATACCTCATCATTTTCCTGTCTTAATGAAGCTTATAAAGACAAGGCTTTTAAGAATTATTTCAAAGAAAATATCCAAATCCAATCTCTAGGGTAAATTCAGGCACTCTTTTCCTGATGTGGTTCCTGAAAATGCCATTCAGAAGATTATGAGGAAACTTTTTCTTACTAATGTTGAGTCATTGTCAGATTTTAAGAGAGATTTTAGAATTCAACGTTGAAGTGGCTGTCAAAAAGAATATATGGAATGTCACTTTGGAGATTTGGGGGGGGCAAAATATCTCTCTGTTTGTCACAGGAGAAGAGGAGTTGAGTGTCATCTATTTTCATCAGCATACATTTGCAAAGTTGTGTTTTTTCCTGTATTTTTGGCTCTAAAAGCAAAGTAGTATGGTGGGCTCGGTGGTAATCATTAGCATTGTCACTAAATTTCTGGTTCTGTTTTCTGGCACACGGCAGGCTTACAAGTCCTGGCTCCCTTCTGCTTGTCTGGGGCAATCATAGACTACCTCCATTTCTCTTTTTTGAGCAATTGTATATTTAGTCTGTAAGTAATGAGCCTGGTGTTAGTATGTTCAGTGTCTATTCCTTGAATCTATTACAATAGGAGGAAGGAAGACTTTTAGCCTTACTTCCAGCCCATGTCACCCTGACTTTGGTTGCTTTGCTGGCTTTCTCCTGGGGTCCCTTTTATATGCAATCAATAGGTCATTTTTCTGTTTGTTTGCCATGAATGGGAGGTTGGAAACCCTTACTTCCAGTGAAATTGTGCAGGTTTCTGACATTTTTCTGCTTCCTGGTGATGACAAGATTTACTCATTTGGAAGGCGCTATGGGTGAAGGGGACAGAAGAGAGTTAAACACATAGGCTGAATTTACTACCCCAAACCAGAAGTCTCTCTCCTTGAATTTGAATGATTCCTTTGTGTTTCTTATGGTTCTAGCCAAGTGCCTGGTGCATAGTAAGTTCTTGAGAAATAAGTATTGATTGATTTTTAGCAGGGTGAAAATAATGTCTTTGTATGACAGGGTGACTCTATTAGAATACAGCAATAAGCTCTGACATGTAAAGATTCTTCTATCTTATAATTTTTTGTGTTTTTTTTTTCTTATTTAGCAAACTTTTATGAGGTGCACCTCGTTTCAGCCAATACATAAGCACAGAATAATACAATGGCCTGATTCCTGTCACTGAGACTCCTACCAGCATTTAAGTCTCTGCTTTGTATTCAGCTGCTAATGTTATCCTTCTCAACATAGTAAATGCTGTTGTATATCCTTATACTTTATAATTACAAATTCCTCGATAGTTTCCAAGGCACTTTCTCAGATTATGGTATTTCATTTGGTCCACACAGCAACCCTCACAGGTTATTTTGGTTCTACTGGTTATGAAAAAGAGACTCAGGAAGTTAAAAAAAAGAAATTGCCAAAGTTTATACAGACAGCAAGATGTGATGATAAGGAATCTAAATTCAAGGTAGCCACGAGGGCCAAATATGTTATCATCTCCCTCATTAATCAAGATCAAAAGCACCAAAGATGTTATTAATTTGGGAAATTTACTGAGTATTTAGAGTTCTGAACACAGTTTATCTATCAGGTAGTTATATTTATACCCCAAACTCATATGACAGTCCCTGAATGAATGCCAGCCTCAATTATATATGAGGATGAGTATTACAGTTTATCAATTGCTTAGCTCCTCAACTAACATAAATCCTATGGAGAAAGGAGAATGAAACTCTGGCAGAACAGTAAGGAATGCTGTCATCCTGAAAGAAAATTCAGTACGCTCCAATGGCTGTTATCATAGATGAATCAGAAGGGAAATCAGAACAGTGAAAAGGAAAAAAAAAACATGGAAAAAAGATATAAAAAGGGGAAGAAAAGTGAAAATTCAGTTACCCATTCAGCCATTTGTACATTCCTAGATGATTGGCATTTAGTAATTATCCAGATGGACAGCTAAGGTGTTCACCTGTCACCAGATTTTTTGGCACCCTGTAAAACAGTGGGCTACAAGCTATTTTTCAGAAAAGTTAAATTAAAGCTGAACCATTCCTAACTTCCAGCATTATCAAGTGATATTTGCCACTAGGCATAAAATAAAGTAGAGTCCTTGAGGATTTTTTTATTCAGTGACCGTGGTTATTTAAAGAATGGGAAATGAATTTCTGAGAAGGTGCTAAATTTATTTGCAACTCTGTAAAAATGCATCACCCTTCACAACAGATGATGAATAGATGAATTGCCAGAGACCTGAGAAGTTGGAAAACCTGGGCTTTAGGCAGAAAGGGAAATTCTGTTGAATCCAGAAGGCTAACTTGTAATCCTGTTGAAGCACCTTGAAGCCTAATGGAAGGGAAAAAAAAGAATTAATACCATGGAATAAGGAGTAATATGGAGGACTAGAGAATGTTCTAATGGTTGTCCATTCTGCCACATGGGAAATAGAGCATAACGTAGTCTGATTAAGAGCCCAGATTTTAAAGAGATTCCACATAAGTGAAATGAAAGGGGTGAAAGAGTTTCTTATTCTTCATCCCCTCTTGACAAGTGATCTTCAAATCCCCACACTCATGCTTTGTCATCAATGAATAATAAAGAGATTAAAAATTAATGTCTTTTTTGAATCTACTCAGGAATTGAGACATGTCTAGATTCAAAAACGTACATTTCTTTCAAAGTGCCAAAGATAAACGTGAAGAGAGCTATCATTATTAATTAAGTATTATGTGTGAACACAGGATTTGAACCTGAGCAGTCTGTCTCCAGAGCTGGCCGTCTTGAGGCCTACACTAAATAGTTTATAAACTGCCAAGGAGGATTATTGCCAATATTCATTCTCAAAATTACCTACTTTGAGGTGAAAGTGAGACAAGCAGAATACTTGGCATAATAACTCCATTGAGCTCAATCAGTCACACAATCATTAAAACAGCAGCCTTTGTTCTCATCTGCTTAACTGTCCCTGAGGTTCCAAACGGCTATTCTCTAGCAGAAGTGAGGTTTCACAGGATAATGTATATTTAGCTGAGCTTTAAAGAAACTTCAGCTGGTTTATCCAAAGGAGCAAAATAGCATTGTAATTTTAAACAGAAAATATTAACACATTTCACCAGCGTGAATATAACTGCTACTCTATTGTATAACCATAATACTTCAAAAAAGTATTATTATTAGTTAGCTGTCTCAAAAAGTGACAGAAAGACCTGGCAACAAAAGTAATAATATAAATTAAAATTATTAATATTATTCCTAACATACCATCTACCTGAGCAAATCCTCTCTGGAAGGGAAAGGGTAACCAGCCTGGAGCTTGATACTTTGATGTTTCCCCCTCATTTTCCCTCATTGTGTCGTCAGCACAAACTTTCATGAGGACCAAAGATCAATTCCACTGTTCAAAACTTGGAAATAATGTCACCCAAAACATGTGTGCTGTGCTGAGCAGTACTATAAGGAAACACCTCACTTTATCCAACATTACATTATGGAAAGACAACAAAACCCAAACTAGTATATCAATTAAGTCACGTTCCTATATATGGATTTGGGGATTATTATTATTTTTTAAATATAAAAAGCCTGATATTTATTTTCTTTTTATATGTTTTTATATTTTTTCTTTCTGTTGAGGTATAACATATAATAAAGTGCACACATTTTAAGTATACAGAGTAATGACATTTTGTATTTGTATATACCCATGAAACCACTATTCAGGTCAAGATGTGGAACATTTTCATATTTCAGAGGGTTTCCTCTTGCCAATCAACTTTATTATCAATCATCCTCCCTCACTGGTAACCACTGTTCTGACACCTATCACCCAAGGTTAATTTTGCCTCTTATTAAACTTTGTATAATTTGAATCACACAGTGTATACACTTTTATGTCTAGCTTCTTTCATTCAACATCATGTCTGCTAGATTCATTCATGTGTCTTTATGTAGCAGTAGTTCTTTCCTATTGTTGTGTGGTATATCACCTCACAACTAAACCAAAATTTATTTACCCATTTCCTGTTGATGGCATTTGAGTTATTTTCAGTTTTGCCTGTGATCTAAAAAGCTCTATGAATATGCTGGTGCATGTCGTTTGTTGGACATATACACTCATTTCTGTTGGTATATTCCTACATGTAGAACTTGTGTGTCTTAGGGCAGCATGTGTTTAGGTTTAGCAATAGATACTGCTAAACCATTTTCTAAAGTGGCTTAGCCTACTTACACTCCCACCAACAATGTGTGAGGGTTCTAGTTACTCCATATCTTTGCAAAAGTTGCTATTGTCATTATTTTACATTTTAGTCATTCTCTTGGCTTTGTAGAGGCATCTAATTATGGTTTTAAAATGCATTTCCATGATGACTAGTAATGTTGCACACCCTTTCATGTGTTTATAGATTATTTAAATGGATCAAGAAAAAATTTGTCACACTGGATTTTAAACAGACTTAACAATGCTGTTTACAAGAAACACATTTGAAATAAAAATACAGATAGGTTAAAATTAAAGGATGGAAAAAATATATCATGCAAATAATAAGCAAATGAATGCTGGTATAACTACAATAATATCAGACAAACTAGACCTTAAACAACATGTGTTATGAGAGAAAAAGAGGGATATTTCATAATGATAAAATGTTTTTTCAAAGGAATGTGTAGCAATCTTAGATTTGTGTATACCTGATAGCATAACTTCAAATATGTAAAGAAAAGTTGACAGAAGCAAAAGAAGTAAGCAAATCCACAATCATTATTTGAAATTCTAATATTTCCTTCTCAATAACTTATAAAACAAGTGGATAAATCAGCATAAAGCAGCTTTGAATAACATCATTAAACAGCATGACCTTATTGTCATTTACAGGACACCACAATCAAAATGAAAAATAAAATTATTTTCAAGTGCTAATGAGACATCTACCAAAAAGGGACCATACTAGGACATTTTGAAAAACTGCTTCATACAATTAATGAACTTTCAGCTAAAAAAAAATCTGGAACACTAATAATTGAAAGATTATTACGTATTTTTCTAAAACTTTTTCTTTACTCATACAAATAAAAATATATGAATTTATGCATGTGTATATACATATATGAGGTATGACAATTAAGTTTGTGAACTCATCCTAGAAAAAGTGCTACATACCTCATTGCTGAATATCACTACAGTCACCTTCAAAGTACTCCCTTTGGGAGGCAATGCAGTGATGCCAGTGCCTCGTTCACCCTTC
The DNA here is from genome assembly GCF_057876585.1 of Rhinolophus sinicus. NCBI lineage: Eukaryota > Metazoa > Chordata > Mammalia > Chiroptera > Rhinolophidae > Rhinolophus > Rhinolophus sinicus. The sequence continues at coordinate 32,900,398 of NC_142512.1, forward strand.
AAAGCAATTTTGGAACTCTTTTTCTGGAATGGCCATCAGACCTGTCATTGTATTACCCTTGATGTCCTGAATGTCATCAAAATGTCTTCCTTTCAACATTTCCTTTATCTTTGGGTAAAGAAAGAAGTCATTGGGGGCCAGATCAGATGAGTAGGGAGGGTGTTTCACTGGAGTTATTTGTTTATTGGCTAGAAACTCCCTCACAGACAGTGCTGTGTGAGCTGGTGCATTGTTGTGATGCAAGAGCCATGAATTGTTGGGGAAAAGTTGAGGTCATCTAACTTTCTCACGGAGCCTTTTCAGGACTTCCAAATAGTGAACTTGGTTAACTGTTTGTCCAGTTGGTACAAATTCATAATGAATAATCTCTCTGATATCAAAAAAGGATAGCAACATCATTTTGACTTTTGATTTGGACTGACGGAACTTTTTTGATCATGGAGAATTGGCTGACCTCCATTGTGTACTTTGAGGCTTTGTATCAGGGTCGTATTGGTACACCGATATTTCATCACCAGTGATAACATAGCCCAAAACATTGTCTTGCCTCTTCAAAAAGTCTTGGCAAACTTCGACTCACCTTTGGTTTTGTTCATCTGTGAGGTTCTTGGGGACTATTTTTGCACACATCTTTCTCATGCCAAGATTTTCAGTTAAGATTTTTCTGTTTCTCTATGGATGTTTACTTGGTCTGTTATGCTTCTCACAATAAGCTGATGAATTTGATGCACAATTTGATTAATTTTTGCAATGTTTTCATCAGTTCTGCTTGTTATTGGCCGCCCTAACCTCTCTTCATCAGTGACACGTTTTTACCCCTCAGAAAAACATTGAATCCATTTGTACACTGCCGTTTTCTTCATGACATTGTTCCATAAACTTGGACTAACGTCCCTGATTTCACTTCCACTCTTGCCAACTTTAACAAGAAATTATGTTTGTTCATTGCTCTAATTCAAGCTCAGACATTCTCGCAATGGTACTCAAAAATATGCAACAACAATAATGAACGCCACTCAGCAAGACACCGCCACATGTCGACACGAACACAACTGTGAGACACCGATATACCAAGGTTATGAAACCTTACTGAGCTATTTGTACAGTGCTGCCAATGTAAATGCATGGTGGCAAGCTCACGAACTTAATTGTCAGACCTCGTATGCAGACATATATACTCATGTTTACTTAAAAGAAAAGTATGGTATAGATCTATTTATGTATCTGTAGTATTGTGAATATTATTCAATATTCCTACATACAGGTATTTCATATGAATTGCCTTTCCATAGCCCTTGTCAATATTTCTGGAATTGTTTTATATTGTTATTGATCTTTAGGAAATCTTTATACTTTATGGATATCTGTTATGTGAGCAATTCCATCCTCAATGTATTGTATATCTTTTGTATTTTCTTATAGTACTTTTTCTATAGAGTTTTCATTTTTAGGTAATGAAATTTGTTCTCTCCATTTAGAGTTTCTGAATTTTCTGCTTTGCTTAATGGATTCCACTCTCCAAGATTATCTAAATTGCTTTTTGTTTGTTTCTCATAATTTACCTGTCTCAGACAGGATGACTCAGTGATGCTGTAGTAAAGAACAACCTGTAGGGCTCAAAAGCTTGACACAGCAGAATGTTTTGCTCATGAGTATGTTACAGGTTCCGTACATGTCAGGAAGGAATCTCTGTTCATCAAAAGGTTTCAACTCCACAAATACTATCCTGCTTATTTCTATCTCCATAAGACTTATTCTCACAATAATAAAAGTTGCAATCTGCTCCATTCCCATGAAACACCCACAATTGAGTTCTCCTTACCCTGTTTAATGTTTTTTATTTTTTATTTTACTAGTACAACTTATTAATTTATACACACAACTTTCTTTTCCTTCCTTCCTTCCTTCCTTCCTTCCTTCCTTCCTTCCTTCCTTCCTTCCTTCCTTCCTTCCTTCTTTCTTTCTTTCTTTCTCTACATGTCACTGAGACCTGGCAGTAACAGTTAATAACATTTTATTGACTAGTCAGGAATAATGGAAAGGCAGTAGAACAACATAGCATAACTAGCATAAAAGCACAGAGCCATCTTAGAATGCTTTCTAGATTGGCGTGCTGTGTCTTTCTAGCATGTTTCGGTAAGACTTAACCCCACAACCTAATGTGCTTTAGGATTCTCTTTGGCCAAGAATCTAGGTCATACTGAACGCACATCTTGGGCTTATTTACCTGCAGCTTCATTTCTTGATTCAAGACTAACTTTTCACAAAGATCATATGTCAATTTATCTGGCAAATACATGTTTACTGCCTACTACTAACATGTACCAGGCACTGAATTCAACAGATGTTAAAGAGTTCTCAAATCAGTTCTAGGAAAGTAGAACAGCAATAATAAAGCCCTGATTTACTGTTAGCCAGAGGGTTAGAATGAAAGTGAGATTGTTCCTCTCTGTTGGTACCTACAGAAGATATAGTCACTTAGGTTAGTTTTACAGGGGGAAAAAAAAAAAAAAAAAACAAGAAAGAGGAAAGTGAGGTGGGTCAAGGCTGAGATTAGTTAATAGTTCTCAGAGGCAGATCACCTAAGGGTGAGAAAGTCTAGGAAAGTACACTATGAATTACAGTTTAACAAGGAAGAAGAGACAGCTTAAGGAAGCCAGGGAATTCAATTCTAAGGTTTTGGGTTTAGTGGGCATGTATGCACAGGCACACACAGACACATAACACAGTGTGCTTTAGGTTTGGGCCTTGTACTCTTGGTATAGAGTTGCAAAAAAGATTTTAACCCTTTACTTGAACTAACTCTGTGTTTTCAGTAGCTTGCATTCTATTGGTGACTAACAGGAGGAATTTCAGTACCCAACAAGAACCACAAAGTTGTGCTCTGAGCCTGGGGATCCTGAAAAGAAAATTTCTAAACACTGTCACCTTGGTGCATTTCTCAAAGTCTTTATTACATGGGCCACTTCAATATACAAAGGAAGTGACGGCACTGTAACAGATGTTTTTAAAAGGGCTATTGGAATTCAGACAAGAGAGACTAAATCTGCATGGAGAAGTCTAGATAGGATGTAGAGACATTGTAACAGTTGACTTTGTCTTAAAAGATTGATAAGACGTTCACTGGGCAAGGAAAGGGAGAGAGGCTATTTAGGAAAAGAAAAATTACGTGATCAGATCTGTGTTTTAGAAAGTCAGTGTGAGGAATGATTCGGAAAAGGAAGTGACAGGATGTGGGAAGATAAATGAGATAGCTACTGGATCAGTCCAAGAAAAAAGAGATGGGGATTCAATGGAAAGCATTAGTAATAGAGATAGAGAGACGCAAACAAATTTGAATGACACTTCAGAGATAGACCTGAAAGTTTCTAGTTTCTAAGAGGGGGTTTAGGGAAGAGGTAAAAACCAAAGATGGCTCTCAAATGTTTTGGGGGATAAACACTGAGAAGAAAAACAGATTTAGATGTGTCAGGAGGAAGTAGTTCTGTTTTTATCACCCAGGTGCTGTGGGATCTCCAGGTGGAGAGACTCAGTGGGCATATACAGCTGGGATCATGGGCTGGGGATGGTGGTGAGGGGAATCAAGGTTAAAGATAAAGATATGGGAGTTACCGACATAGAGGTAGTTGATACCATATCAGAAGATGATGCTGCGTAAGGATGACTTATTGACTGAAAGGATAAGGAGGGTAAAGTGTAACTAGAGAAGGAAATTGAGGTGTGTGAATGACAGAAAGCAATGACAGTATAGAAGAGAGCCTTTGAACCAAGATTTGTCGCATGGTTCTTTCATCTCCTGCGGCTTAATTCAGAAAAGAGGATTTGAAGATTGCATCGAAATGCACTGGTTACTTCTGACTCTTGCAGCAGCAGGATGGATCATGCTCTCTGAAGCCCTAATAGAGGACATATCTGTGTTTGCCAATTAGCAAGAGCCTATCACCGTGTAATGCAGCCTAATAGCCCTGCATTGATGTTATCCATCTGCCTGATGATGCTGTCTTGTTTTTAAGAAGTCACTTTAATATACAAATGATTGCCAGTTAACAACTGACCTGAATACCACACCAGTATTTAGCACATTTTATTGAAAGAAAAAACAAATCTCAAAAATATGGAAAGCTTCAATGGGGTCTATTAATATACAGTGAACAAAAGTGGGTTATTAAAGTCTATGATAACCAACATATACTCATTTCATGGCAAATCACCATTTCCTAGGAGAGGATATTGCACGTGCTACTCAATTAATACAAAATGAAAGGAAAGCTAAGAAAGATGAAGCAATGCATTCATAGCAAGTTCCAAAGTCCATGCGAAATCTATACTTAAGCACATTTTTTATAAATGCCAGTAATGCTCTTTTTCGAACAGGTTTTCTTCCTCAGTATTTACATATTTCCAGAGAAGAACCATGGTATACTCACAATAGCAAAGGAATGAATAAGTTCTAGTATTTGACTCAGAAGATCTGAGATCAAATGCAAACATAGGCACTTTGATGTTGGGAGCTGCTTCTTAATCAGAACTTAGAAGTCCCTTACAGATGTGCTACCACATTTTGATCCATACTAAAATTTATTTTTTACCACTGATGTACACATTCTCTCACTGCAGTCAGACTTTAACTTGGGTTCGTATTCCACCTGTTGCCTACATATTTGGAGTATCTCTTTCTGCCTTAGCTGTGGTGTGGTGGATAAATACTGAAAATGAAGTCAGATTTGGGTTTCTAGTCTGTTTCTGTCATTTATTTATAATTTAGCCTCTCTCAGCCCACTTTCTCCATATGTAATATGGAGAGTGATAGGGAGAAAGTGAAATCTTCCTGGTGAAAGTTTGTGGTAAGAAAGCACTATGAAATGGAAAAGTGTTCTATCAATGTGTCATGGTCATTATAGACCCATGGTTCAGAGACAGCCAATATTTCTTCAGAGCGATCCACATGGTAATAATAGTAACAGTGGTGAACACAAATGTGGTGGCTATTTTGTGTTTGGCGTTATTGCAAGTGATTTCTATATATTAACTAACTTAATCCTTGCAATAGCCCAATGAACTGAGTACTATTATTTTTTTCTACCAGCTCATCATGGTAGATTAGGATTTGAACGCCAAGACTCGGCCGCCAAAAGTTGTATCCTTGGCCCTACTGCCTATTGTAAATTTACATGTGGGTAGTTGTAAGGATATCTATTGATAATGCATGGACTCTATACTTGCTGTACATACCACTCTGACATTAATTAAGAGTAAAAATGTTTGGGGTTTGCTGATTTAAAAGCAATGCTTTTCAAAGGCGTAAGTTGCTTTCGGGTGTAATTTTAGGTAAAGCAAAGTTAATATTGACCTGGTCTAGAATGCATGCAATTTCAATGGAAGCTAAAAGAAAAAATAGGTTACTATTATTTAAATTTAGCTTGCTTCATTCTCTTGTAAGTGGTTTAAAAAGAAGATGGCAAAAGCAAATATAATTGCAGGCAATGTTTCATTAAGAAATCATTGAGGTTAGTAGCATCTGACACGAAAGGGGAGAAAGAACTAATATGCATTGAATGAACACCAACTGGCAGACTCTGTGATAGGTTCTTCACTCTTATTATACAACTTAGACTTCAACAAGATAGTGAAGTATTTCACAGATCAAGAGAATGGAAGCTAGAGAGATCAAGTTTGGAAGAGTGACTATTTATTGCTGAGGTATGAAGGAAGATAGAAGTATCTTAAAAGACAAAAAGGAACCCAACTCTAGTCCACGTTCAGGTATTCATTCTTCTTTTAAAAAATACATAATTTACCAAACTCTTAGGGGCCCTTAGACTAAACCAGAAACTGTGTCCAGAACTCCAATGACAGCACACAGTACTTTCTTTTCAGGAACTTACGGACAAATGGAAGAGACAGAGAAATAAAGAGGCCATACTGTCCATTATTTGGATAAACCAGTGTGCTGGAAACATGTGGGGGGAGGATTTATACAGCCTTGGGCAATGGAGAAATTTCTGGAGGGTAAAGTGCCCAGTTTTGGAAGAAAGGCACTGGCCAGTGTGAGATCAAAGGGGTATGCCCTTTTTGTTTTCTGATGAGAATTTGAGTTTGTTGAAATCTTAGGAGTATTGGTGGAGAGAAGATGGAGGTGAAGTGTTCTCAGTAAATCATAACATACCTCTGGGAAACTGACTTATATGTTATGTTTCTGAGGTTTGATGCTGAGAGTTCCTTTGGAGCCATGCCTTTTTTATTTTTTTATTTTTGCATCTCTCTCTCCCGACACACATTACCTTATTCCATCCCAGCCTCCTGCACACCCTTTTCTTGTTCACCACGAGTTGATTGGGTTCCAGCTGTGTTTTCTATGGTAGGTGATGGACTCCCACTTAGGTAGTCCCCTGCTGGCAGTAATAATGCAGCCTTGTTCTTTTAAATCCACTAAACTCTACTCAAGATATTAAGTTGCTCATTTTAAAAAATTAAAACTCTGGCACTTTTATGTGATATCTTTCTCCATGGAATGCATTTAGACAATATATTCTCCAAATTTTCCCTAGAGACCTTTTGACCCACTTTGTAAGTACCTCAACACGTTTGAGCCAAATTCACTTATTGAGTTTCCGTATTTTCTTTGGTATTGTGTAGATAAGGAAGGCAACTACAATTTATTGAGTGGCTCATTTGTACCAGGTTACTTTACCTACATTTTTCACTGACTTTATGAAGTAGGGAGTTTGGTCAGAGAATAACCAATCTGTCCAAGGCCACGCTGCTGGGATCAGGAACTGGGATCAGGACCCACATCTGTCTGTTCAAAATCATTGCTCTCTCCTTTGACCAATAATCACATGGGCCGGCCAGTTACCTATGTTTGTAAATAAAGTTTTATTGGAACACAACTGTGCCCATTTATTTATTGCTGTTTCTAGGCTACAATGGCAGAGTTGAGTAACTGTGGTTGCAACTATATATGGACTGCCAAGCCAAAAATATTTACTATTTGGCTTTTTATATGAAAAAAAAAAATTTGCCAATCTCTGAATATACAAAGCTAACTTAACGGCTTCAAATAATCAATGAGAATTTTCTACTTGTAGTATCTTCTTGATTTTTGTATCATTCCTAAGCTGTTTGAGCTAAGAATTTCATGGCTCATTTGTAACATGAGGATAGTTTTGTTTTTTAAAAACAGAGAACTGTTTTTAAAAACACTTAAAGAACTGTTTTGTTACATTAGAGTTTGCAGAATTTTTGTTAAATTAGATTATATTCTTAGGTTCTGATGGGTGTGTTCGCCCACATATAACAACTTTGGGTTCATGTATCATCGCTCTCATGTGAACATCAGTTCATATGAATAGTCTAACCCAGTGTATACTCCTTTTGGCTGGTAGGCAAAAACAAAAGTATGATACAATTTTTTACTTGCCTCTGCAGATCCACTCTCCATCCTTCTTCATCCTGCCCTCGCTCCAGGAGGTTGATCTGTACCACTTGTATGTCATCACCAACTTCCCTTACTTTCGGGCTTCCAGGTAGGTTTGGCATGTGAAAGTCATGGCAACAGATTGGAGGGAGGCAAGGGAGTGAAGAGGGGATTTTATCACCCCAGTTCCCTCCCAGCAGGATTTGGCTGGTCTCTTAACACAAAGTCTCAGGTGACAGAAGACAGCCCTCTGCCTGAGCCCTCTCTCTGCAATTCTGGAAAGAACTTTCCAAGTTCCCAGGTGATGCTAATTCTGGTGGTCCACAGACACTCTAAGAACCTCTTCTCTCAGAAAGATAGAACAGCTGTGGACCAGTTACATGGCAATAGAAAGTCAAAACTGAAAGCCAGAGAGTCTCTTTGGTTATGGAAGTTCTTATTTCTTCAAGCCAAAGGGCAGAGAAATAGTCAGAGTAGCTGAACTTCAAAGATAGTTAAACACTCAACCAAAGCAGGTCTCTATGTTAAGGTCAGATACCTTTTTGGGAATACCTGAAATCCTTACACTGGGAACACGGATATCTGATAGGTGCCCTGGAAAACTTTGACTGTCTAGATCAGGGCTGTCCAAACTGCGGCCTGCAATCCATTTTTTATTGGCCCACAGCAAATTCCAAAAATATATTTACTTTACTTAAATAAACCAGGTGAGGCAATACATACTTCACCTCGAGTGAGTGGCCCTGCTATTTGTTTATTTCACCGCATATGGCCCTTGGTAAAAAACGTTGAAAAAAGTTTGGACACCCCTGGTCTAGATCCTCTAAACCTTCTGAGCCTGCAGTTGTGCACCCCCTTTCCTTTAAGTGGTAGCAATTCCCACTCTCATACTCACTCCCATAGAAATACTGCTGCAGAAGCTTCTTCCACAGTTAACCCTCATGGACGGGGTGGGGGTTATATGGACATGTAACCCCCCCCCCAATGTCCATAGCACACCCTGCTAAGTTATCCAATTCTAGCCCTGTTCATTGTCTTTGAACTATTTTTAAGGTTTATAAATGATGGATAACTGATATGAAAGCACTGTCTGATAGAGATTTAATTGACTTTTTCTCTCTCCCCACAAACAAACAAAACAGAAAACACAAGCAAACAAATAAAACACAAAGAGAAAACAAAAAAAAATCCTACAATTCTGGTGTCTATGGTAAATCCTTTCACCTTGCTCAAAATGTCAATCTTTCCAAATTTTCGATTCTTCTCATTTTCTTAAATTCCTGGATGTAATCCTCCAAATGTACTTTTCCAGTTAGTCACGATCCTCCTTAACTCAGCATCACCAAAAACTATAACCCAACTGCCCAGAACCCTATTAGAACGCTAGGTTGCTTTGCAGCTGGTCCCTTTCCCCTGAATCCAAAGAAGATTTTCTTATTGACTGTTTCATGGTTCAGTTCTTATTTTGTGCCAGGTAATGCATGAAGGGGTGGGTTATAGCTATAAATCAGATTGGATCTTGAAGTCCAGTGGAGAAGACAGGCAAGTAAACATTAATTAGAGTTCAGGGTGACAAGTGCTAAGAGATAAAGTATGAGGTGCTACTAGAAGTTCACTTCCCCTAGTGATAGGGGCCAGGAATGGAAAAAGATGGATGGAGAGAAGGGCATTTCTATAGTGCCTTCCTTTGCCTCAGCTGTCATTTTACTTGCTGTTAAACTGCCTAACAGCTTAGTTAGGCTGCCTGTTAAGCTGCCTAAGCTGCTAGTTCCTAAATTCCCTTTTCTTCATATATACATGTTCTAAACCTTTAATTAGTTTTCAAACCCCCAAGGTTACAGGGCAATTTTCCCCTTGAGTTGCTGGCAGTCCTAAAGGCTCTGCACACAGTAGGTGTTCAATAAATGTCATCAACCAGCACTAGCCAGTAATTGCCTCTGGCCCATGTGTTCCCAGAGCCTTGCTACATAGCTAGTCATCTGGCAGCCCTCTGATTTACATTCAAAGCTGATGATGAGGGCACTATGGGAGCCATTCCAGAACTTCCCAGCAGGGTAGCCACATAACTCCCAACATTGTTAATAAGATTTACAGAGGTAATCTGCCTGGCACTGTAGAGGAACCCTGCCACTATTATAGAAAGGGCAACAACACCTTCAGAATGAAACAAAGTCAACTGATTCTACCTTCTAAGACATTAACATGATAATGTCACTGTTCCTCCAAGGTGCCTAGCTTGCTAATAAATATGCAGATGCCATTCAAAAGGTACAAATAGGAGGACTATTAGGGGGACATGTTTATATTCTATTGCTTGAGAACAAAATAGGCTTTCTCCCTTTTTTACCCCCTAGTGCTCCACTCTGATTTCTATATCTAAGGGCCTGGTCTTTGGAAGTTCAAACAGACATGGAGGCAAAATTCAAGAGGTCCAAGTAATCCTGAGTAGTTTCAGGCATCCGAGTAGAGAGTAGTTTCCGAAAAACCTGAAATTAGATACCTGAACAGGAGTGATGAACTTCTGTTGGAATGAAAGTTATGGCCAGATCTGAGGAAACGTCATGCCTTGCCAAAGAATTTTGATATTTCTGTAAGTGATGTGTTGTGTTTTCTGAAAGATTTTAAGCAGAGAAGAGTCGTGGATAGAGATGTGCTTCAGAAAGGTTAAACTAGAATGAATGTGTTGGGAAAATTCTAGATCCTTATTATTGTTATTGTAATTTCTTAATTTGAACTTTTCTCTCAAAAATCCTTTTTCCTACACACTGTTACGGTAAGTCAAATCATACTAA